>NC_084614.1:52189889-52254889 GCF_033978795.1 Nerophis ophidion
GTTGTGTCATCGGATTTGCGGCCTCATGTTTCGTCCTGGTCGTGGAACTGTGGACCAGCTCTATACTCTCGGCAGGGTTCTTGAGGGTGCATGGGAGTTTGCCCAACCAGTCTACATGTGCTTTGTGGACTTGGAGAAGGCATTCGACCGTGTCCCTCGGGAAGTCCTGTGGGGAGTGCTCAGAGAGTATGGGGTACAGGACTGTCTTATTGTGGCAGTCCGCTCCCTGTATGATCAGTGTTAGAGCTTGGTCCGCATTGCTGGCAGTAAGTCGGACACGTTTCAAGTGAGGGTTTGACTCCGCCAAGGCTGTCCTTTGTCACCGATTCTGTTCATAACTTTTATGGACAGAATTTCTAGGCGCAGCCAAGGCGTTGAGGGGATCCAGTTTGGTGGCCACGGGATTAGGTCTCTGCTTTTTGCAGATGATGTAGTCCTGTTGGCTTCATCTGGCCGGGATCTTCAGCTGTCACTGGATCGGTTCGCAGCCGAGTGTGACGCGACCGGAATGAGAATCAGCACCTCCAAGTCCGAGTCCATGGTTCTCGCCCGGAAAAGGGTGGAGTGCCATCTCCGGGTTGGGGAGGAGACCCTGCCCCAAGTGGAGGAGTTCAAGTACGTAGGAGTCTTGTTCACGAGTGGGGGAAGAGTGGATCGTGAGATCGACAGGCGGATCGATGCGGCGTCTTCAGTAATGCGGACGTTGTATTGATCCGTTGTGGTGAAGAAGGAGCTGAGCCGGAAGGCAAAGCTCTCAATTTACCGGTCGATCTACGTTCCCATCCTCACCTATGGTCATGAGCTTTGGGTCATGACCGAAAGGATAAGATCACGGGTACAAGCGGCCGAAATTACTTTCCTCCGCCGGGTGGCGGGGCTCTCCCTTAGAGATAGGGTGAGAAGCTCTGCCATCTAGGAGGAGCTCAACGTAAAGCCGCTGCTCCTCCACATCGAGAGGAGCCAGATGAGGTGGTTCGTCCAGCTGGTATGAGGCCACGAGGAAGACCCAGGACACGTTGGGAAGACTATGTCTCCCGGCTGGCCTGGGAACGCCTCGGGATCCCCCGGGAAGAGCTAGACGAGGTGGCTGGAGAGAGGGAAGTCTGGGCTTCCTTGCTTAGGCTGCTGCCCCCGCGACCCGACCTCGGATAAGCGGAGGATGATGGATAGATATATATATATATATATATATATATATATATATATACACACCAGAGGTAGGACGAAGTCATTGTTTTGCAAGTCACAAGTCAGTCTCAAGTATTTGCCCTCAAGTCTCAAGTCATGTCTCGAGTCAAGACAGGCAAGTCCCAAGTCAAGTCCAAAGTCAAGACTGGAAAGTCTCAAGTCAAGTCCCAAGTCCTGCATTTTGATTTTCGAATCATTTCAAGTCCTTTTAACCCCAGACTAATATATTTACACAGATTATGTATGCTTTTAAAACGCTGTATGCATTTTTTAAAACAAGTGCATTTGAAACTGCAGGAAAAAAAATAGTGCTGACATTGCACTTCATAATAGCACTATTAACTAGTCATTTTAAACATTTAACTCATTCCTTTACAGAATAAACACATTTTAAAAAAACAAGTGCAACTCTACTTATTTGCACAAAGGTGTTAAAATTGTATTTCCATGGCATTTTGCATTTTAACTAGTTCCACAGCAGTTTCTATCCTATTCTTACCTTATCTCATTGATCTCATCTCATACTGTATGTGTGTTTATGTGTGCGTACACATGAAAAACATAAATACATGAACATAACAATGAACAGAGTCGTACGTTTTAGATGTCAGGGCCCTATAAAATATGTACACATATTCTTAATATAGTATAAATTTTAACTGACCTTTATTTGACTATGTCTGTCTTTTTGTAGGTGGCTAAAATATGCGGTGCTGCTGACCGCCGTCTTAATGTTGCGTTACTGTATGTGATGCATTCACCAACGTAACATTATGTTTATGTACCTCATACATCCCTGCTTAAAAAAAAATCACTCGACAAAAAGTATGAATAAAGTAGTGTACTGCAGTGGACGCAACAGATTGTCGTGTTTGCAATGACGTTATAACCATAGACATCTTATAAGTAGACACAGCATTGGCTGCTACTACATGAGCAATTTGGCCGCCATCTTGAAGAGGTGACGAGGTGCCGGCGAGCAGCCTAAACTGACAGGTAGAAAACAAAGATGTCGGGCTGGCGTTCAGCGTTTTCCTGCTCAAATGAGCAGACTGTTGAAATTAGGAATTGAGGGATTCATTTTCATAAGTAAATTTTAACATTAACGTACTATTGGTTGTATTCTGTGAAGATATCACCACAGAGTTGAGAAGGAGCAAAGATCTTCAATATTAGTATGTGAAAATCACAAAAAAATCTTCTGGGGGAGGATGATGCCCCTACAGGTATTTGGTTTACAAACTTTCAGCCCCACCTAAAACAAAATTCACTAGCAGCCACTGATTATGATGCATTCTCATTTTAGGCAAAACATAAGAAAATACTCTCTTAACAGTATAACTGTAACCAGGAATAAGTCTTCAAGTAACAATATTCAAATACTAACATTGTTGGGTAAAACAGACTTTGGTTTTATTCTGAATCCAGTGAAACAGATTGGTGGTTTTAGCTGATATAAAGACTTTCAAGTGTTTATACTGTATATGTTTAAGTATTTGGCAGAAACTTTTATCCAAAGCAACATACATAAAAATACATATAAAACAATCACTGTAAACATTATCATTTAAGGGAAGAATGTAATACACAGTATCAATACAAAGTGTCAAGACAGAATAAACTCTCTGCTGTTGCAGCAACAGAGATACAGTCTATAAGATATATAGATATCTAATGCACATACATTGTTTATGTAGGATATACACATGTATATATAACTTAATCATATTGTTTCTTCAACTTAAAAATACCTGACCGTTTTTCCCCTTCTCTGGGGTTATATTCCCAGTTTTGATCTCAGACGTCTGGTCACTTATAGCATATAAGAATATTCTATTACTATGAACATGCCAAAACATGTGTCCTTTATCATAGCTACACGTATGACAAAAAAGGGGGTGAAAATGAGTTGTATTCAGTGAGGTAAGATGAATGACATATGCTGACAGTTCATTACTCCTGCCAAATGAACTGCACTGAGTGGAGCGGATCACCACTCCAAGATGGCGGCCCACGTCTTGTCTGCGCGAGTAGGCAGTAGCGCTCCATGCTGCCTACTCTTATACGATGTCTATGGTTCTAACATTAGCAGTTAGTTTACAGTGTTCTGCCCTCACTGAATGTGTTGAGGTTATAAAACTTGGCAGACAGCTAACAACCAATCCAGGACATTCTAATAAAGTTAGCAGATGAATCCATTTAGCTAACCATAACCCTTTGATCTTACTTTTTCTTGCACTGGATTTTTTTTTTTTATTATTATTCTTCTTCTTGTAAAACTGGAATACACACAATGACAATGTATAAGCTGTATGATTCAATTAACAAACTGAAATGTAATACACAATATGTAAACATTAGCTTTACACAAATATACAGCATTATTACCAAACAAATACTGCTGAGTTTTGAAACTATTTCAATGGTGGAAATATGCGAACGGCAGCCATTTTGAATCCTCAAACATTCATTAAAAAAGTGCACAAAAATCGTTTTTCAATACACATCTTACTATCAAATTTAGCCACTTTCCACCTTAGTATTGAGTTACATAAACAAGTTAAACAGTTTACTTACAGACTTATCTTTTCCAAGGCTTGTAAGAGTTAACACAACTCGTCTACTTCTCATTTTTTATGAACTGAACTAACATCGTAAACCGGAAGTGTCCAAACTAAACCGGAAGTGCCAGACTATTGACGCGCAGCATTTCCCATCGCCACAAGGTGTCAGTAATAGTCCACAATCAAACGGGCATAACACTCCCCGCTTGGTATAATGTTTTATACCACTATACAGTCTCTTTACGAAGGAGCAACACGACCTCTGAAACAGGTCTAGTGTAGATTCTTGGAGTACCTTGTCGGATGATCTTGACGTCTACTTTTCTTACTTTGTTGTCATGGCTGTTGATAGACTTGACGATGAGTCCAGTGGGCCATTAATTTCTTCTCACCTGGCCGTCTTTCAGAAGTGCTAGGTCTCCAACTTGCAGGTTAGGCCTTTCTGCATACCATTTTCTCCTAGGTTGTATGGTTGACAGGTGTTCTTGTTTCCATCGCTTCCAGAATCTATCAGAGAGAAGTTGGACTTTCCGCCATTGTTTTGAGTGGATGTCTTTCACGTTGAAGTCTCCTGGCAGTGCAGATATGTTGTCTCTCTTCTGTGTGTGATAAAAGGATGAAAAACGCTTTGATGCTTGCTCCCGATTGTTTGAGAGGTGGCGACGAGGTGATCGAAAGGGTAACGGGGCAACCCAAGTGTTTGACTCATCTTTGTATTTTCTCCTAGGTTGTATGGTTGACAGGTGTTCTTGTTTCCATCGCTTCCAGAATCAATCAACGAGAAGTTGGACTTTCCGCCATTGTTTTGAGTGGATGTCTTTCACGTTGAAGTCTCCTGGCAGTGCAGATATGTTGTCTCTCTTCTGTGTGTGATAAAAGGATGAACAACGCTTTGATGCTTGCTCCCGATTGTTTGAGAGGTGGTGACGAGGTGATCGAAAGGGTAACGGGGCAACCCAAGAGTTTGACTCATCTTTGTATATTTCTCTGTTCATAATGTCAAGGAATGTTTGATCATCAGGAGATAAACCAGGTTTATCATCATTCTTAGCTTTTTGAAAAACCTGGCTGCCGAGGTTGTCCGTCTCCTCCAGATGTTTGGGGGTTTGCAGACCATGGCACGGATTAGGCCTGCTGAACTTTTCAGTGACACGGATGGTGTTAGAACATGGACTTAGAAATGTTTCTCGTCCATTGTGTAGCAGATTAGTCCTGAAGACGTTAATGTTTGCTGGCTTATGAGCTCCTCCATGACAAACGACTATGACCCACCCTAGGTCAAAACGTTGTGCATAAGGTGCCTCGTCAGGTCCATTGTACTGCTCCCTTACTTTATGCACTTGGAGGATATCTCTTCCAAATAAAATCGAAATCTCTGCATTGGGGTCAACTGCTGGTATCTTTCCTTCCAGTGGAGCTAGATGAGAATGATGCTGAATGATCTCTGGTGATGGGATCTCCGATCTGTCATCGGGCATCATGTCGCATTCTATAAGTGTGGGGAGGGGTACTGTGGTTTGCATGTCCAATGACTCTATAATGAAGTTGCATGCACGTCTTCCTGCTTTCTCCATTACCCCAGAACATGTCCTCAATGTGTATGGTGCTGAATGTGATTTGATGCCGAAGAGATTGAATAAATCTGTTTTAGCAAGGGATCGGTTACTTTGCTCATCCAAGACTGTATACATTTTGACAGCTTTCTCTCTTTGGCCAGCAGGGTATGCTCTGACTAAACACATTTTGGAACAGGATCTTGAAGTCACTGAATTGTCACGGATCTCAGTAAACGTTGACGTCACTGATGGGATGAGATCTTCAATGTTCTCCCCGCTTTGATCTTCCTTCACTGGGGAGTTTTCTGTTATTGGTGGTGGACCAGGGTGAAGCGCTGTGATGTGCTTAGTGCTGTCTCACTCTTTACATTGCACGGCTTTTTTACAATCCTTCGCCATGTGTCTCGTAGATGCGCAACATCGATAACAGATGCGTTGCTCTTTCAGATAAACCTTTCTTTCTTCGAGTGGTTTGTTTCGGAAGCCATGGCATTTACGTAGAGGGTGAGGCTTATTGTGGATGGGACATATTTTATCTGGGTCTTCAGGTTTATTTTCTTGGAAGTTGTACTTAGCTTCAGGTACTGTCGCCACTTCTGTTTTCTTTACAGACACTTGTGTCCTGTAATTTGGTTGAAGTCGTTCTTGTCTAGCATTAGATACGTTACCACTGGTGACACATGTAAAGCTGGGGTCATTGCGGATCCTAGCTTCTTCCATAATGAAGTTCACAAAGAAGTGAAATGGATAAGCCACCTTTTTGTCCCTTTTGTATGCTGAGCCTGCACTAACCCATTTTTCTTGGAGACGATATGGTAGCTTGATCAGGATGGGACTAATGCCATGAGCTGTGTCCAGATAAAGAAGACCGGGTAAGAGTTCATTTGACTTTACTGCCTCCAACTCAAGAAGAAGGTCCCCGAACTCTCTGTCTTTGGTTGTCTGTGTTTGAGATATTTGGGAAGTTCTCAAGTTTCTTAAGTAAAGCATGCTCAATTATTTCAGGTGCTCCGTATGACTCCTCTAGCCTTTGCCATACCATTTCTATCCCAGCTTCTGCATTATGTATGTACACGGCTCTTAATCTCTTAGCTTGTTCTGCTGATTGAGGTCCAAGCCATTTAGCCAGCATGTCCAATTCCTCGCGTGCACTGAGATATAGGTCTCTTGTGGAACCGATGAATGATGTTTTCCAGGCCCAGTAATTTTGTGGTTGGTCATCAAACTTGAGAAGACCAGAGCTAACCATCTCTTTACGCATTAGGTATTTAGCCAGGTCTGATGCACCACTATTGTCGAAGGAAGTTGCTCTTTGTGCGGAAAAGTGATGAGGCTGGGTATGGTGGAATGATCTTTGATATGAAGAATCTATCCTTTGAGTTGCACCTTTCCTTGTGAAGGTGTATTTTGATGGACTTGCAGTAACACAAAGCGGTGGAGTCCCCACGTCTCCCGGATGTGGTTGTTTGTGGTGCTTGACAGGTAGGTAATTGAGCACATGGTACTTTACATCATCCATGTCTTGTTTATTAGCCGTTGTGTTGACCTTAACACCTTCATCGTTGTCCATTGTCTGCTGGCGCGCTGAGGAAGAGGTCAGTATTGGCTGATTTAAAGAATGGAGTGAGTGTTGGCCATGACATACTGATTTAACTACACAACAAATAAAAGTTACGTTACTCAGCCAATCAATCAATCATCAATCAATGTTTACTTATATAGCCCCAAATCACAAATGTCTCAAAGGACTGCAAAAATCATTACGACTACAACATCCTCGGAAGAACCCACAAAAGGGCAAGGAAAACTCACACCCAGTGGGCAGGGAGAATTAACATCCAGTGGGACGCCAGTGACAATGCTGACTATGAGAAACCTTGGAGAGGACCTCAGATGTGGGCAACCCCCCCCCTCTAGGGGACCGAAAGCAATGGATATCGAGCGGGTCTAACATGATACTGTGAAAGTTCAATCCATAGTGGCTCCAACACAGCCGCGAGAGTTCAGTTCAAGTTGATCCAAGACAGCAGCGAGAGTCCCGTCCACAGGAGACCATCTCAATAAACATTAGCTTACATTCAAAACTTACCCTTTTTTTTGCAAATGTCAAACGAAGTTGGAAGTTGTTGCGTCTCCGTCTGTAATCTTCCAACCGCATGTTTTGCATACTGGAATTCGTTTTTTGTTGACCAACTCGTAGTTTTAATCCCCGAACGAAACTATTTTTGACATCATTTTTCCTCACCGGCGGGTTGTTTGAGAGCTCTTCTTCGTTGGTTTTTCTGCAATTAGATTGGCTGAATGCTGTGCGACGAAAAAACGTGGATGTAATTTGACTGGCTGTTTTACTGACAGGAAGCGCACATACGCTGACAGACACGTGTACACAAGGGAAGATACGGAGTGCTCCTGAATAACGTTTTAATCTTTGGGTTTTGGGGAAAGTAGCAAGTCATGTCAAGTCAAAATGCTCAAGTCAAGTCACAAGTCATTGATGTTAAAGTCTAAGTCGAGTTGCAAGTCTTTTTACATTTTGTCAAGTCGAGTCTAAAGTCATCAAATTCATGACTTGAGTCTGACTCGAGTCCAAGTCATGTGACTCGAGTCCACACCCCTGCTATACACACACATATATAAATATATATATATATATATATATATATATATATATATATATATATATAAATAAATATATATATATATATATATATATATATATAAATGATGATGCGGAATGATGACGCGTTTGCGACGTTATTGGTTGGAGGGGACATTTTAGCCCAGCACCACACACAGCTAAAAGTTGTCTCTTTTCATCGCATAATTACACAGTATTTTGGACATGTGTTTTGCTGAATCTTTTGCAATTTGTTCAATTAATAATGGAGAAGTCAAAGTAGAAAGGTGGAGGTGGGAAGCTTTTAGCCTTTAGTCACACAAACACACGGTGTTTCCTTGTTTAAAATTCCCGGAGGTGAAGCTTTACTATGGATCAGAGCGGTCAAGCGAACATGGATCCCGACTAAATGTCGGCCAGCAGTTTTCGGTGAGAAAATTGTGGAAATAAGTCACCTCTTACCGGAGATCAGCGGAGCTTCTGTCGTGCTGCAGCTGCCGTGACTTCCCTCAGAGACTGGCGTCAACACACCCGTGGACACACCCCATCTGACTATCAATTACTATTTAACTCACTAAAACACCAGCAACATAATAAGCAGATAAGGGATTTCCCAGAATTATCCAAGTAAATGTGTCTAAAAACATCTGAATCGCTCGCAATGCAATCGGCTTTTCTTTTTTTTACTTTTTTTTTTTTTTTCTAGTCCGTCACACAAAATTTCCTCATCCACAAATCTTTTATTCTCGCTCAAATTAATGGGGAAACTGTCGCTTTCTGGGTCCGAATAGCTCTTGCTGCTGGAGGCTCACATTATAAACAATGTGAGGAGCCCTACAACCAGTGATGTCATGCGCATATTGTCTGCTACTTCCGGTAAAGGCAAGGCTTTTTTAATAGCGACCAAAATTTGTGAACTTTATCGTCGATGTTACCTACTAAATCCTTTCAGCAAAAATATGTTAATATCGTGAAATGATCAAGTATGACACATAGAATGGACCTGCTATCCCCGTTTAAATAAGAAAATCTAATTTCAGTAGGCCTTTAATAAACTGTTTGTATTTTGGAAGTTTATGACTGAGATTGCCTTTGTTAAAATCACAGAGGACAATCACGGAGGAGTCTGGGTTTGTTAGTTGTGCTTCGTGCTTCGCTACGGTGGGATGTAAACACCAACCAGAATGAATGAAGCAAACTCGCGGGGGGAATAAAAGGTTTTGCAAAGAATGAGAAAATATTCCAGCTCAGGAGAGCAGTACTTTTGGATGACTGTGACATCCAAACACCAGCCATTGTTCATCAAAACTAATTCTTCCACCTTTTTTTCTGGAAATACGTGTGTCTCGATCCGCTCTGAAGAGTTGGAATCATGCCAGCTGCAGCACACAGCTCAGTATCAGCTCACAGAGCCTTGTCTCCGTGAAACACAAAGCAGAGAATGTAGAAAAGTCCCCATTCGCAGCTGAAGTTCTTCACTTTGTTGCCCAGTGAGCGCACATTGGCGAGAAAGATTCCTCGTAGAGCAAAGTGTGCTTTGCACTGACAGAGACGTAAAAGGACCTCCGCCTTTCTTCCTCTAGTTCAGGGGTCTCAAACATGCGGCCCACGGGCCGCAATTGGCCCGCGAGACGTTATTTTTTTGCGGCCCGCCCCTTGATGTGAAAATTTAATGTTGAATTTCACCTTAACAACAATATTAAGAGGGCACCGTGGAGGCACTGCCTTAAGCGTTTTCTTCAACCTGTACTAACAGCGTGCCAGCCCGGCCACAAGTTGTAATCGTTACAAACAGACGCAGTAAGCGACTGCAAGACATAGTTGATCAACAGCCATACAGGTCACACTGAGGGTGGCCGTATAAAACACTTTAACACTGTTACAAATATGCGCCACACTGTGAACCCACACCAAACAAGAATGACAAACACGTTTTGGGAGAACATCCGTATCGTAACACAACATAAACACAACAGAACAAATATCCACATTCCCATGTATCCGTAACTACAAGGGTTGCATTGGATTCTGGGTATTGGTTCTGTTGTGTTTATGTTGTGTTTTGGATTTTCTCCCAAAATGTGTTTGTCAATCTTGTTTGGTGTGGGTTCACAGTGTGGCGCATATTTGTAACAGTGATAAAGTTGTTTATACGGCCACCCTCAGTGTGACCTGTATGGCTGTTGAATAAGTATGTTTTGCAGTCCCTTCCATGGGTCTGCTGAAGCCTCACACAATATATGACTGGGTTCTGCACACTGTATGGTGGAAAATCGGACGAGACCGTAGTTCGTACAGAACACCAAACACGTCTTTACTATTGTTATCCGGGTGAAAACTGGGAGAATGAATGCCCCGGCAGATTGACAGGAGGTGCACTGATATTTGGGTGTTTCCCGGAAAAATCGTGAGAGCCGGCAAGTATGTTGCTAGGGCGGGAAAGCCATTCAAAGAAGGTGAATTCATTAAAAAGTGCAAGTTAGATTTTTTTGAGAAAACTTTTCTTGCGTCCCAGCCTCACCCAGTTTCTGCATCCAGTGGCCCCCAGGTAAATTGAGTTTGACACCGACAAAGGCGAGGGCACCTTTGACCAGAATGTCCAATAATTCCACGGATTCCGTCAGAAAAGTGGGAAATATGTGAGGTGGAGTTATAGCCCTCTTATTCATAAGCTCTTCTCTGGTAAAAGAGCTCCACATATCTTGACATAAAAATAAGTTAACATAGAGAAACAAACAAAATAAAGCGTACTAACACACATGACAGCAGTCCCCGGCGCTATCTTGTCAAAACATCCCAGGTGTTCTTAAAGAAGGGGAAGGGTCATCTTTTGCAGTACTGGTCTTGCTGAGGTGTTTATAGCACAGCCTTACCGAGGCCATTTGCAAAGGATTGTGTGTGTTGTGTGATTAGGACAATGGATGTCAAAGCTCCTGGAAGGATGTGAATAGTTTGTGCTGTTTTACCTAATCAAGAGTACAAAAGTTTTGTGTGTTAAAACTAATAAAGTTGAACTTGCAGCAGTAATAGAGTTAATTTACTTGATGACGTGTGGTGTTGACAAGATGTGTGAGTGCATGTACAGTGAAGTGTTTTCATGCTTTACTACTTGTGTAGGCTTGTTTGTGTTTCTTGTTGTGTGTAAAGGAATACGCCTGAATTCCAAAACAGAATTCCAGAGTGCTTTTGGTCACATCAACCCAAACACACATGAAGAAGGACTGAATAAAATAAGTGCCCATGTCACTAGAAAATGTCATTAAGGCAAATCCGTCAACTATATTATTATTATTATTATTATCATTATTATTATTATTAAAATAGTAATATTCTAAACTGTTTTAAATATACTGTGTTGCATTTCAATGTATGATATCATCCTCTCTGAGCTGCTACCTTACCGTTGTAGAGGAGTTTGCGTGTCCCAATGATCCTAGGAGCTATGTTGTCTGGGGGCTTTCATGTCCCCTGGTAGGGTCTCCCAAGACAAACAGGTGCTAGGTGAGTGATCAGACAAAGAGCAGCTCAAAGACTTCTATGGAATTACAACAAAATTAACTCAGATTTCCCTCGCCAGGACGCGGGTCACCGGGGCCCCGCTGTGGAGCCAGGCCCGGAGTTGGGGCACGATGGCGAGCGCCTGGTGGCCGGGCCTGTCCCCATGGGGCCAGGCCGGGCACAGCCCGAAGAGGCAATGTGGGTCATCCCTCCAATGGGCTCACCACTCATAGGAGGGGTCATAGAGGTCGGGTGCATTGTGAGCTGGGCGGCAGCCGAAGGCAGGGCACTTGGCGGTCCGGTCCTCGGCTACAGAAGCTAGCTCTTGGGACGTGGAACGTCACCTCACTGGGGGGGAAGGAACCTGAGCTAGTCCGCGAGGTAGAGAAGTTCCGGCTGAATATAGTCGGACTCACCTCGACGCACAGCAAGGGCTCTGGAACCAGTTCTCTCGAGAGGGACTGGACCCTCTTCCACTCTGGCGTTGCCGGCAGTGAGAGGCGACGGGCTGGGGTGGCAATTCTCGTTGCCCCCCGGCTCAAATCCTGCACGTTTGAGTTCAACCCAGTGGACGAGAGGGTAGCTTCCCTTCGCCTTCGGGTGGGGGGACGGGTCCTGACTGTTGTTTGTGCTTACGAACCAAACAGCAGTTCAGAATACCCACCCTTTTTGGGTACACTCGAGGGAGTACTGGAAAGTGCTCCCCCGGGTGATTCACTTGTCCTACTGGCCAGCCGGGAGACACTCTTCCCAACGTGTCCTGGGTCTTCCCCGTGGCCTCCTACCGGTTGGATGTGCCCTAAACACCTCCCTAGGGAGGCGTTCGGGTGCCATCCTGACCAGATTTCCGAACCACCTCATCTGGCTCCTCTCGATGTGGAGGAGCAGCGGCTTTACTTTGAGCTCCTCCCGGATGGCAGAGCTTCTCACCCTATCTCTAAGGGAGAGCCCCGCCGCATGGCGGAGGAAACTCATTTCGGCCGCTTGTACCGTGATCTTATCCTTTCGGTCATGACCCAAAGCTCATGACCATAGGTGAGGATGGGAACGTGGATCGACCGGTAAAGTGAGAGCTTTGCCTTCCAGCTCAGCTCCTTCTTCACCACAACGGATCGTCCGCATCACTGAAGACGCCGCACCGATTCGCCTGTCGATTTCATGATCCACTCCTCCCCCGCCCGTGAACAAAACTCCTAGGTACTTGAACTCCTCCACTTGGGGCAGGGTCTCCTCCCCAACCCGGAGGTGGCACTCCACCCTTTTCCAGTCGAGAACCATGGACTCAGACTTGGAGGTGCTGATTTTCATTCCGGTCGCATCACACTCGGCTGCGAACCAATCCAGTGAGAGCTGAAGATCCCGGCTAGATGAAGCCATCAGGACCACATCGTCTGCAAAAAGCAGAGACCTAATCCCGCGGCCACCAAAGCGGAACCCCTCAACGCCATGACTGCGCCTAGAAATTCTGTCCATAAAAGTTATGAACAGAATTGGTGACAAAGGACAGCCTTGGCGGAGTCCAACCCTCACTGGAAACGGGTCCAATGCGAACCAAGCTCTGACACTGATCGTACAGGGAGCGAACCGCCACAATCAGACAGTCCGGTACCCTATACTCTCTGAGCACTCCCCACAGGACACGCTCGAATGCCGTCTCCAAGTCCACAAAGTACATGTAGACTGGTTGGGCAAACTCCCATGTACCCTCAAGAACGCTGCCGAGAGTATAGAGCTGGTAATCTTAGACTTATATTACCAAATATTTATACTCCAACACCAGGAGAGTTTGCTTGGGCAAAGAATGGTTCCGTCTTATCATATTGAGGAAAACAACTGTTGAGATGTAAGAGCAATCCTACTGCAAATGCCAATGTCAGTCATTTAAGCCTCTCATCCAAATAGATTGGTCGGATCTAGTCTAGATCTGACCAATCTTACTTTTTTAGACTATATCAGACCAATCTAAGTCTATGAGCATGAAGTGAGGAAGCCTACTTGGATGAGAGGCAAAACGTCTTTTACGACAGACCAAACAGTCTAGTTGCGATCGATTGATTGCCTTGAGATTGCAATGACCCGGATGCCATAGACACTCTTATATAATACAGTTGTGTGACATTGCAGTGTTTATTTCCACAGTCATGAATGGGCGTCAAAGTGTGTGTGTGTGTGTGTGTGTGTGTTTTGAATAAAAATGAAGAGTACTCACCTGCTACCTCAACTATATCTCCTGGTACAATGTCCCTGGCTTTGATTCGCTGCACTGCCTTACGGTTCATGCGGTACACTTTTCCCATTTCTGGTTCATATTCTTTCAGAGCCTCAATAGCGTTCTCTGCATTCCGCTCCTGTCCAGATAAAACAATCACATCGGAAAAAAGTTGCAGAAATATATATTTATGAATATTGTTATAGGACAATCATCATATAGTATGGCATAGATAGTATAGTACAGTACATACATTATTTGTGTATGGATTATGTATGTGTATATGTGGTTGTGGTTGGTTTTAATTAAGAAAAGGCAGTTCTGCTAAAACTTCCACTATTGCTATATCCATATGTATTCATTGTAGTATTTGATAAGGATGGGCCAATCAATCCGATACTGAGTGTTACTTTTACTATAACTTTTAGTATAGATAGATAGATAGTACTTTATTGATTCCTTCAGGAAAATTAAAACATTATAACAACTACTATAAGAATTACTAGAACTATAACTATTAATAGATCACTATAACTACTACTATAACTGTAACAACTGCTATCACTATAACTTTTATTTCAACAACTATTACTATAACTACTACTACCAATCTAACTATTGCTATAACTATTACTATTACTACTATTATTACTATAACAATTACTATATTAAATACTATAAGTGTCAATATTTTTATAACTATTATTACAACTATTATTATAAAAGGACATTACTTTAAAGTTGGTCTTCTACAGTGCACTTTATTTGTTTTAAACTATTGAAGTGGTGTTCTGTACAAAAACTGCACTTTAATTTAGTGTTGTTTTGATGTGTCATCTGAGTGACATCATGCACAAGAGCTTGTTTTAAAATGTCTATGACAATCTTGCACTTTCTGTTTTGGAAATTACATGAATGTTTGCGCCGCTGCTTAATAACTGTTAAATAAATACACTTTTGCTAAATTGAGTCGGTTGGGATTTCCCTCTCTGTATGAAAGTTAGTAGCATATATTAATGCAGTATGAACAAGAATGTTTTAATGTAGACACAGAGAATCATCATACTGATGTGATTATATGCATCAAGTGTTCATTCAAGGCTAAGGCCAAATATCGCGATATATATCGTGTATCGTGACATGGCCCAAAAATATTGAGATATTAAAAAAAGGCCATATCGCCCATCCCCATTTCAGAATACAAGTTTGCGATTTTGTGTATGACATGAGTAATAAAAATGCAGTGAAGTCACATGTGCATATTTGATAGCAAGTATGAAAGTATGTGTTGTATGAGTATTAGAGTATGAAACAGCTTTTGTATATCTTACCTGCCAGACACCGATGACGGCGTTAGCAATGAGGATAAGGAGGATAACGACAGGCTCAACAAAGGCGGTAACCGTCTCCTCACCCTCCTCAAACAGAGCCAACACCTAGACAAACATAAAAGTAAACAATAGCATTAAGTTTGAAGCGTTAAGGTATAGAAAGCACACGCCTTAAGATGTAAAAAATTACTGATAATACTTAATGAACGTTGCATGATACTGTATGTCTGCATGTCGTTCTGATTATTAGTCAATTATATATTTTGATTCGTTATCTTTCTAGGATGAAAAAACACATTTGCAGACTTTAAAAAGTAGAATTGGGTATTTAAGTTTTCTGTCAGAATGACAGTTATTACACAAAATTTGTATTAAATGTAGTATTGAAGGTTTTCGAATGTCTAACTTTTAAGCCTGAGGCTGGCGAATAGTTTGTACGATTAATCGAGTAGTCCACGAAAACGCACTTTACAGCCTAAATGCATATTTTACAAAATATAGTACAGTAAGAGTATATTTACCCTAATATATACTTGTCATCAACATTGAAAATGCACTTTTAACGTGTGCATAATGAAAAAATGTAAACCTCTCATGCACGCTCTATTGCAGAGGCAATGAGGAAAGTGTGTGTATATTTTAACTTCCTGGCATCAATCTCTATTCGTTACACTTATTAAAGTTAAAAAGTCAAAGTTAAAGTACCAATGATTGTCACACACACTAGGTGTGGTGAAATGTCTCCTCTGCAATTTACCAATCCCCTTGTTCACCCCCTGGGAGGTGAGGGGAGCAGTGGGCAGCAGCGGTGCCGCGCCCGGTAATCATTTTTGGTGATTTAACCCTCAATTCCAACCCTTGATTCAGAGTGCAAAGACCAACCGATCACAGGGCAGACACTCTAACCACTAGGCCATTGAGTTGAGTTGAGTTGAGTTGAGTTTGAGATTATTTCGAACATGCAAGCATACAACATGATACATCACAATTTCCAGTTTCTCTTTTCAACATGTTCGAAAAGGAGTAGGAAGAAGCAGGGCTTATTTAATCCTACCCCTTTTCTTTTACATAACAGTTGCTAAAACTTTTGTTCACTTCCTGTTCTCAATGTATTCACAATATACTCCATATGTAATCACAATAAAAATAAATAAATAAATAATTGGTGAAGTAAGTTTTATTCCATACGATGAGATAAGTAAGATTATTTTGAGAATGAAAGTATGAATGGGTGAATAAAATCAGAATGTTTATCATGGTTCTTCTTTTTTGTACTTTGTAAACACTTCCAGTTTGAAGAGTTTCTTGAAGTGGATCATATTAGTACATTGTTTGATTGCTTTGCATAATCCATTCCATAATTTAATTCCACATACTGATACACTGAAGGTCTTTAGTGTTGTACGTGGGTACAAATGTTTTAAATTATATTTTTCTCTAAGATTATATTTCTCCTCTTTTGTTGAGAAGAATTGTTGTATTTTCTTGGGAAGCAGGTTATAAAATAGGCTGTATTAATTGATTAATCCTAATTCGCTTTATAAACTTGTGGTGCAGTTGGTCATCTGAATTATTTTGACGGAGGTGATGAAGCATGCAGTCACTTGGTTTTCAAAAAGTAATTATTGTCTTGAAACCAGCTTTTTAAAAATGTGTTTAAACACCTTAATTAGACTGTAGGGATGGGCAATGTGGCTTCAAATCTATATTACAATATATACCGCAGCCTCCTGTAATAACGATATACATCACAATATATTATTTGTATGGCTGTCAACGTTAACGCATGTGAATAATAAAAATATATTTTTGCGTTATCAAAAATGAATGAAGATTAACGCGCGCATTTTTTACACGGTCGGCGATTGCGAGGAGGGACAGCCTATTTTGCTCTGAAACAGAACTTTGGATACCACTTGGCATTTCAGCGACAAACTTTGTCTCATCGGCGCACATCAAGTTTAAAATACTCAAGGATGGCACCGACTTTTTTATAAACAGTTACTAGCAAAAAGTCTAGTGACTTTTCCTGGTAATATTGGAGACTTTTTCGTGTCTTGGAGACTGAGGTGAAAGCAAGTAGCAGTCACCGTCCTCAACAAGCAGTGACGACTGCTGCCGGTCAGCTGGTGGTGCTGCCTAGTGGTTAGAGCGTCTGCCCTGAGATCGGTAGGTTGTGAGTTCAAACCCCGGCCGAATCATACCAAAGACTATTAAAAAAAATGGGACCCATTGCCTCCTTGCTTGGCACTCAGCATCAAGGGTTGGAATTGGGGGTTAAATCACCATAAATGATTCCCGGGCTTGGCACCGCTGCTGCCCACTGCTCCCCTCACTTCCCAGGAGGTGATCAAGGGGATGGGTCAAATGCAGAGGACAAATTTCACCACACCTAGTGTGTGTGTGACAATCATTGGTACTTTAACTTAACTTACTGTGCACCCACAAACAGAAGAGAACGCTAAGCTGGCAAAGTTTGCTAATTCAATGTTGTCAACAAATGTAGCACAGTTAAGTTAAACATATGCCTTTGCTCAGAGCCGTAAGCGAACTAAGCGCTTGCTTCGGGCCCCGCAGTCACTCGAGGGCCCCAAAAAGCATTCAACAAAAAAAATATGACTTGTAGTTTTTGCATCTATGAGTCCGATTGATGATTTCTACATGATCAAAGATTATAATTGTACGAATACACAATTTTTTGGTCAACAGAGTGCTGCTGCAGATGTCGGTCGAGTAAGTCTTCCTGCCTCTCTTTAAATGTAAAAAGCTCTGCCTTTGCTGCACCATGGCTGTGCCCCTCCACAGTCAGCCTGGGCTAAAAGCTGTTTATTTAATTTGATCATTATTATATATATTTTTTACGTCAGAGCAGGAAAGAATAGGACAATATTTAATCAAATACAAAGGCACATTGACTCAGACAATAACGCAATTAACTGACATTTAAATTAAGTATAAAAAAAAGAGCCAAAAATGTTGACAGAAAGAAAATCCAATCATATTTAATTTTGTCTTGGTGATGGGTGGGACAAATCCGATGTACAGGTATATCCAATCACAGCTCTATAACGGGAAAGAGGGGTGGGGGTTAGACATGAAGGACAGCCAATCAAATGCTTTTCCTCTTCAGATGATGAAGTCAGTTGTCCCCGCCAAAAACAAAACTAAAATGTGTGGCTTTAACATTTTCCACATCGTATTATGTGTACAACTGGGATGAAGTGAAGAGGACATTTGATTTGTATTACTATAATGCCATCAGCAGGCAAGTCATCTATTGTGACATCACAACTGTAATAAAAATATATTATTCCCGCTGCGTGAGCATGCATTGCTCGCTAAACCTTCACAAACACTTATATACATGGTTATTGTAACGATATGTGTTTGAAACTATTTAAGCTTTTGTTGTGTTCTAAAAATGAAAGAGTTGGCCATTTCTAGGATATTAATGAGATTGTAAAGGACTGTTTTTGATCCAATGTTGATGTGCTCAAACGTCTTTCTTGTTTAAAAGCTACATAAAATTACCTTTTATTTGTTCATGCACATAATACATATTAATAAAGTGTCTGATGTATTCATTAAAGGCCTACTGAAATGAGATGTTCTTATTTAAACGGGGATAGCAGGTCCATTTTATGTGTCATACTTGATCATTTCGAGATATTGCCATATTTTTGCTGAAAGGATTTAGTAGAGAACATCGACGATAAAGTTCGCAACTTTTGGTCGCTAACAGAAAAGCCCTGCCTTTACCGGAAGTCGCAGACGATGACGTCACCCGTTGATGGCTCCTCACATCCTCACATTGTTTTTAATGGGAGCCTCCAACAAAAAGAGCTATTTGGACCGAGAAAACGACAATTTCCCCATTAATTTGAGCAAGGATGAAAGATTCGTGTTTGAGGATATTGATAGCGACGGACTAAAAAAAAACAAAAAAAAAACGTGATTGCATTGGGACGGATTCAGATGTTTTTAGACACATTTACTAGGATAATTCTGGGAAATCCCTTATCTTTCTATTGTGTTGCTAGTGTTTTAGTGAGTTTAACAGTACCTGATAGTCGGAAGTGTGTGTCCACGGGTGTTTTGACGCCAGTGTATCAGGGAAGTTAACAGCAGCTTTTTGGACGGCGCAAGCTCAGCTTATCTCCGGAAAGAAGCGACTTTTTACCACAATTTTCTCACCGAAACCTGCTGGTTGACATTCGATCGGGATCCATGTTCGCTTGACCGCTCTGATCCATAGTAAAGTTTCACCACAGGGAATTTTAAACAAGGATTCACCGTGTGTTTGTGTGGCTAAAGGCTAAAGCTTTCCAACTCCATCTTTCTACTTTCTCTTCTCCAATATTAATTGAACAAATTGCAAAAGATTCAGCAACACAGATGTCCAAAATACTGTGTAATCATGCGGTTAAAGCAGACGACTTTTAGCTGTGTGTGTGTGCAGCGCTCATATTTCCTAACAGTCCGTGACGTCACGCCCACACGTCATCATTACGCGACGTTTTCAAGAAGAAACTCCCGGGAAATTCAAAATTGCAATTCAGTAAACTAAAAAGGCCGTATTGGCATGTGTTGCAATGTTAATATTTCATCATTGATATATAAACTATCAGACTGCGTGGTGGGTAGTAATGGGTTTCAGTAGGCCTTTAAATCAATGTATTCTTGGTTGCCAAAAAATTATTCGAATTAATATTTTGATGTTGACACTGTTGGGAACTCGCATGGCTGCCGTTTTGTTACCCCAAGATGGAAGAACCAGGAGGACGATGAGCAGGTAAGATGACTTTAATTATCATCAACAGAGAAATGAAGCAGTCTTGCATAAAAAAGTTCCAACATAGTGTGTGTTATCATCGAGCACTGAGGACTGAGATACTGCAGGAGTCAATTTTTGGGGCCCCCCTAAAAAAAAAAAAAATAATGATAATAATGGATTAGATTTATATCGCACTTTTCTATTGTTAGATACTCAAAGCGCTCACAGAGAAGTGGGAACCCATCATTCATTCACACCTGGTGGTGGTAAGCTACATCTGTAGCCACAGCTGCCCTGGGGTAGACTGACGGAAGCATGGCTGCCAGTTTGCGCCCACGGCCCCTCCGACCACCACCAATCATTAATTCATCATTCATTTACCAGTGTGAGCGGCACCGGGGGCAAAGGGTGAAGTGTCCTGCCCAAGGACACAACGGCAGCGATTTGGATGTCAATAGGTGGGAAGCAAACCTGCAACCCTCAGGTTTCTGCCACGGCCGCTCTACCCACTACGCCATGCCGCCCCAAATTGAATTCCCTCCCTTAAATACTTTTCTGCAGCCGGGTCTAGCTGCACCTGTGAAGACATTGCTACTGCCGTGGCCATGCACACTGCAACTGTGCATCCAAAGTGAAGGTAGAGGCAAATGTCACAAAAAAGGACATATCCTACAGATGGATGCAGAAACAAGAGGAAGAAAGTGGAAGAGAAAAAATGCCCTAGATAGTTGTGGATGTTTAACACACAAGGTATGTTTGTTTGACACACAATTAATTTAACTGACTGTCCTCTTTTTGTAGAGTGTAAACATAAAATAACAGCATTTAGCTAAAAAACAGGTAATTTAAGACTAACATGTACAAGACCGATGACATAAGATGGCACTTTTACTGTAAATACAAAGTTTTATCACTTGGAAAGTTCAACCCCCGGCCACTCTCGTAGCTGAATGTAATACATTTTGAAATTACAAACGATTTAGGCTTTATATAACATCATCTTGGCCGTAGAACCCGCTTTCTATCCTTGTTTGCGGCAATACTGAAAATCGGGGATTTAAAAGATGATCAGATTAATTAACAAACAAATACAAACAGGATCTTAGCATTTATCATAAAAACCACTCATTAAGTAGATAAATACTTACAAAGGAGATACAGGCAGCAAAAAGCAGGATCCTGACGAGAAGGTTTTCAAACTGCTCCACCACCAACTCCCACAGAGACTTTCCTATAACAAAATGCACACGCCGTTATGGACTACATATCATGTAACAATATGCATGCAAACAAACCAACAGGAAATGGAATATACAAAAAAAGAGTCTGACAGAAAATAATACACAACATAGCAAAACAAGACTATAAGTCGAAAAGTCAATCATATTAGATCACGGTGTATGTTTTATCTTTACTGGAATTTTCATCTAATTTGGAGAGGTGAACAAACATACAGAATGTAAATTTATATCATGATGTTAATAAACATCATGATACATCATAATGTTAAAAAATGTTTAGTATGTTGAATATAAAGTTAATAAAGATACAGTACATTAAATATATATAATAACGTTCATAAAGACAAAATATGATGGATACTGTATATACATATACAATGTTAATAATAATGTTCATAAGCTAAAGTATGCTAAATAAACTGTATTTTCCAGACTATAAACCACTACTTTTTTCTTACGCTTTGAACCCTGCGTCTTATAAAAGGGTGCGGCTAATTTAGGGATTTTTCTTTGTTAATGGCCTTATTTTGTATTCAACAAATAGTTTTCCTTAAACACAGACAGAGACACTTAAAAGGTGTCTTATTGTTAGTGCAATGGTGCCTGCCATCTTTTAGAAGAATTTGCTCACCGCCCGTGCTGGGGGTTGAAAATGTTTTGGTTAACATTTGTCTATAGCGTTTTTGCTCGAAAGGATTCTTCAGTCATTACTTCAAGCAACATTTGTAAGTTTGACAATTTACTAAAACAATCCATACTTACTAAAACGTCCCATGTGACGTCTGTAGGAGTGTTTAT
Organism: Nerophis ophidion; assembly: GCF_033978795.1. Classification (NCBI taxonomy): domain Eukaryota; kingdom Metazoa; phylum Chordata; class Actinopteri; order Syngnathiformes; family Syngnathidae; genus Nerophis; species Nerophis ophidion. Next base: position 52,211,666 of record NC_084614.1, read on the forward strand.
ACATGTATTTGTACGTGCCATCGTAAAGTAATCAAGCTAATATCGTTAGCATCAGCCAACATGCTAACACGTTTGCAAATGTCTTGGTTAGTGTGTATTTAAAAAAACAAAAACATATTTAAAGGGGAACTGCCCTTTTATTGGAATTTTGATTATGGTTCACAATAATTATGAAAGACATGACAACGGACGTATTTTTTTTAATGCATTCCATATAAAGTATTAAATAAATTTGATCAAAAGTCCGTTAACAACGGAGCTAATGGGAGCCACTCCTGCTTGCCTATAAAGCCCATAAAAAAACATCTAAACACCTCAATCAAGGTTTTATATACTATATGTAATGTAGTAACGGCCATATTTGTAATAACATTTTATACTTACGTATTCTGATCATTTGAAGCATACGTAGCGCAATGTCAAAAACGCATCACAACGTTCAATTTTTTTTTAACATCACTGATTATTACTCAATGCATACTTTATCAGAGCCAACAAACATAATAAAACATTACTTATGGTAGAAGGTCTGCTGTCACTAGAATGCCAACTGCTAGATGGGGATGTGGAACTAAGCATCTTTTTGTGTCGCTATCGCCGTTTACGGGTCTAATTTGGCTGTCAAAATGTACCAACTTTTCGGAATACGTCCTCAGTCTTTTTTTATCCAGATAATATGAACATGAAGCAGCAGACCACTCAATGATGTAAACATTGGCAAACGATAGTGATCAGGGCGTCGTTATAAATAGATGGTCTGCGTTAGCGCTTATAATAACAATATCACTAATACCTGGATAATATTTAAGTCACAAAATGTAAATAGAGTATTGTTGGCGGTTTTTAGATGGTTATTTATTGGGTTTTATGGGTGGTATATAGGACCTCCCATTGGCTTTGCTGTAAGCGGACTTTTATTTACAAGATAGAATGCATTAAAAAAAATCCATCCGTCATGTCTTTCCTAATGATTATGAACGATAGGCAAAATTCCCAAAAAAAGTACAGTTCACTTTTTTAGCAAGGTGTGTTTTGATCCCACGCAGACACGGAGCAATGGAGGTGACGTCAGAAGGGGACTAGAGACAGACCTGTCAGCGGAAGCTTTATTGCTTCAAAGCAATTTTATGGATTATTATATTACTTACATTTTTCTTTCACTTGAGAGAATTAATATAGGCTTGTGGATTATTGGATGTCTAGGATAAAGGGAAGTAGCGTCGGTAGTGATCAAAGCACGTTCACTTCAAATTGACACTAACTTTTATTAGCGTGTGTGACGTTAATGAGGAAATATCGTTGAAGTACAATTTTGTGTGCTTCTTATTTGTGCTTATGCCAAGCTGATTTTCTATGCGTAGCTGCAGCAGCTGAATTCAATGTGACAGCGTGTCATAATTACGACGGTCAGCTGGATAATAAAGTTACATATATCCATATCATTTGTCCAAGATCTTTATGGTCCCACTGGACCAGCCGAATTAGGAAAAGGTACCAAAAAATACGGTACTAGGTATACATCGCTATTTGTAACTAATCATCATTAACTTTAAACTTAAAATACCGGTATATATATAGCCAGTTGGTTTTTGTCACCGATTCTGCTCATAACTTTTATGGACAGAACTTATAGACGTAGTCAGGGCGTTGAGGGGATCCGGTTTGGTGGCTGCAGGATTAGGTCTCTGCTTTTTGCAGATGATGTGGTCCTGATGGCTTCATCTGGCCAGGATCTTCAGCTCTCACTGGATCGGTTTGGAGCCGAGTGTGAAGCGACTGGGATGAGAATCAGCACCTCCAAGTCCGAGACCATGATTCTTGACCGGGGAAGGATGGAGGGCCATCTCCGGGTTGGGGAGGAGACCCTTCCCAAAGTGGAGGAGTTCAAGTACCTCAGAGTCTTGTTCACGAGTGGGGGAAGAGTGGATCGTGAGATCAACAGGCGATCGGTGCGGCGTCTTCAGTAATGCGGACGCTGTATTGATCCGTTGTGGTGAAGAAGGAGCTGAGCCGGAAGGCAAAGCTCTCAATTTATCGGTCGATCTACGTTTCCATTCTCACCTATGGTCATGAGCTTTGGGTTATGACCGAAACGACAAGTTCACGGGTAGAAGCGGCCGAAATGAGTTTCCTCGGCCGGGTGGCAGGGGTCTCCCTTAGAGATAGGGTAAGAAGCTCTGACATCCGAGAGGAGCTCAAAGTAAAGCCGCTGCTCCTCCACATCATGAGGAGCTAAATGAGGTGGTTCGGGCATCTGGTCAGGATGCTACCTGGAGAGGTGTTTAGGGCACGTCCGACCGGTAGGAGGCCACGGGGAAGACCCAGGACACGTTGGGAAGACTATGTCTCCCGGCTGGCCTGGGAACACCTCGGGATCCCCTGGGAAGAGCTGCACAAAGTGGCTGGGGAGAGGAGAATCTGGGCTTCCCTGCTTAGGCTGCTGCCCCCGCGCCCCGACCTCGGATAAGCGGAAGAAGGTGGATGGATGGATGGATAGATTAGATAGTACTTTATTTATTCCGTCAGGAGAGTTCCTTCAGGAAAATTAGCTAGATATAGCTAGTGTGATAATATTTAGCAATAGTAAAATGGGAAAGCAGTTGAAGTTTATCAAAACTAATATTTTCTGACATTTTTTCAGGCAAAATCAGCTGATTGGGACAAATTCATATTTACCTTCTTCAGCTGGGAGCTCTGGAGAGGTCACCAAAGAAGTCACCAAGGAGGAGGCGGAGACAAACAAGGAGGTTGTTGGGGTACAAAGAAAATGTCAGTTCATAGTTTCACATTTTTATAATTAAGTTCATATTTTTACTGAATGTAGTCTGACAGGTAGATGTACATACAAATAAATGATGCTTTATTGTGATTAATTGTTAAAAACTGTTTTGGTCTGTCATCACATCTTCAGTTAGATGTAACTACAGTAACTGTGCATGTTTCTATACTGGATATTCATTTATGTTTACGCATTTAATTTCTTTCAAATCCTTCTAGTTGTGAATAATTACAATTTTGTAAATGAAAGAATTGGACACGGTGGCAGAGGGGTTAGTGCGTCTGCCGCACAATACGAAGGTTCTGCAGTCCTGGGTTCAAATCCAGGCTCGGGATCTTTCTGTGTGGAGTTTGCATGTTCTCCCCGTGAATGCGTGGGTTCCCTCCGGGTACTCCGGCTTCCTCCCACCTCCAAAGACATGCACCTGGGGATAGGTTGATTGGCAACACTAAATTGGCCCTAGTGTGTGAATGTGAGTGTGAGTGTTGTCTGTCTATCTGTGTTGGCCCTGTGATGAGGTGGCGACTTGTCCAGGGTGTACCCCGCCTTCCGCCCGATTGTAGCTGAGATAGGCACCAGCGCACCCCGTGACCCCGAAAGGGAATAAGCGGTAGAAAATGGATGGATGGATGGACTTTTCTTAGTCAAAACGTATGTTGATGTGTAGAACACCAACATACAATTATTCCATAAACATCTACCTCCGACATGGTTTGAAACCACTTCAAAAACCAGCCATCTTGAAAAATGATGGCTTTGTTTTTCATCATGGGTAACGTACTTTTCTGGTATCATAGGTTCAGGAGCACATGCAAATTGGATTATACTTGTGTAGCGCTTTTCTACGTTCAAGTTACTCAAAGCGCTTTGACACTATTCTTACTGATGGCGGGAGCTGCCATGCAAGGCCCTAACCACGACCCATCAGGAGCAAGGGTGAAGAGTTTTACGATTAGGATGGCAAAAGCCAGGAAATTTGGTGCTTGTACAACAAAATGAAACATGTATTCAGTAATCTGCTCCACTACCAGTTATATCGGAAAAACACTCAAAGCCTGGCATGGTTTTCTCACACTTTTTTTTTTTTTGTTGTGTTTTTTCTCTTCTACAGTTTGAGTATTGGATTAAAACACCCACCACATATGAGTCACTAGCAGAAAGGTTTTGTAGAACACAAGTCTTGTTGCTTTTTGTCACCACAGTTCCATCATTTACTTGTCGAGTCCAAGTAAAGCACAACTAAAGAATTGATGTCTGATGAAAAAACTGGCATACAGTATGAATAAAAATGATGTGTAGTATTTATGACAGTACACTTTGAATGTAATGTGCAAATAAGAAACATGTTTTCAGCAGCATTTGCTACACGCCAATTAAACGTGATTATGTGAGGGAAGGCGCTGGAAAGGGAGAGCAGCATTATGCAAGCTGCAGTCTTCCTTCCAAAAACCGAATCCTAGAAGTCAGTTTGTAACAAGCAGAAAAATAAATATAATAACAAAAAAGTAATTTAATGTGTTTCCAAGGTTGTGTTTTTGTTAGCTAGTTGATTAACATGAAAATGAGATGGCAACAGTTCTATACTTTGAATAGCTTTGGTACAATTTAGTTTGAAACATAACTAAACTATATCTATGTTAGTGCAACATTTAATGGATACCTCAACCATGATAGTATTTACAGCCATGTGACAGAACATAGTGTATTTACAGTATGGATGTTCTTACCTACAGTCTACCCGCATTAAGGCAAACTTTCACTGAGGCATAATAATAATATAATCATCATAATTATAATAAAAAATAATATAGTAATAATATTACGCCATATAGTTGTGCAGTTGCAAATGTCATTGAAAACTGCTGACATGATCGCTTTATGAGCTGTTTTAATGCCTTTAGCAAAACAGCAAAACAAACCAATCAACAAAATGGTAAAACTGAAATAAGTACTACACATTCACAACAAAATAAGCACTTTAAATGAACTAAAATAAAGGAATATCCACATGATATTAAAAAAAATGTATAAATAAAAGAATAAACATGCCCATAAATATGTCCAGCTCAGTTTTTGTTAAATTAATTTGCATGAGTTATTGATTCTCAGCCGGCATATCACCATATTTGACATTTGACAAATTGACATTTTACATGCCATTTATATTCAAAGACACTAATTTTAAATAAACTTGCACCATATTTTATGTAAGTCATTTGACATATTATGAACTGGGTCCTACAGTACTCAAATTACATGCGCGGCATCCTAAAAAATAGTAGGTAGTGAAGTGAAGTGAATTATATTTATATAGCGCTTTTCTCAAGTGACTCAAAGCGCTTTACATAGGGAAACCCAATACCTAAGTTACAATTAAACCAGTGTGGGTGGTACTGGGAGCTCGTGGGTAAAGTGTCTTGCCCAAGGACACAACGGCAGTCATTAGGATGGCGGAAGCGGGAATCGAACCTGCAACCCTCAAGTTGCTGGCACGGCCACTCTACCAACCGAGCTATGCCGGTAGGTAGCTATGCAGGTAGATAGCATTATCTTTCAAATATGGGATCCAGATACAAGTCTACTCACAAAGCAATCAGAAGAAATCGAAAATATTTTCCTGAACTATTATAGGCAACTGTATTCAGAATCCTTTGAAGCAGTGGAAGAAATACATGTAGGAACATTTCTGAGTAAATTAGATTTGCACAATATTGGCAAATTACAGAACAAAGAGATTAAAACAGAAATAACTTTAGTGGAAATTAAGAATGCAATCGCAACTCAATGCCAAATAAGACTCCAATGGTTTACTGGAAAAAATATCTAAATAAGAATTGTTGTCCGGGTGTACACCGCCTTCTGCCCAAGTGCAGCAGGGATAGGCCCGAGCACCCCCGCGAACCCGAGAGGGACAAGCGGTAGAAAATGGATGAATGGATGGATGTCTCCCCTACTGTTAAGAACATTTAACTGGATTAAAGAAAAAGGCAAATTCCCCCAATCATGTATATGGGCAATTGTAACAATAATCCCAAATTAGGGGAAAGACAGAAAGGCAACATAGTATTAATTATAAACCTATCGCAATACTCAATGCTGATTACAAATCATATACATCAATAATTGCAAACCAATTTCAGCATCTTCTCCCAGATCTAATTGATGAAAAACAGACGAGATTCAGTAAAAACCGTCAAACACATGACAATATTAGAAGGACATTTCATCTGATTGATAAGATACAACATGAAAAAATAAAGCTACAAAATTGCTAAGTCTGGATGCAGAAAAGGCAAACAAAAAATCAGTCAAATGTGTTAAAACACTTTATCAATAGCCAACAGCCAAAATCAAAGTAAATGCGCCGCAAACACCAGCATTTACATTGGAAAGACAGACTCGGCAGGGCTGCTGTCTTGGCCCAACAATATTTGCGATTCATATTGAACCACTGGCGCAGGACAATCGACAAAATAAACAATTACAAGGCATTAATTAGATTATTTGCTGATGACATAATTGATTTTAATACCTACCAATATTAATGAATGTCTTAGAAGACAGTGTCAATCCGGTTATAAATTAAACATTACAAAGTCAGAATTATTGGCATTTAATTATGTTACTTCAAAAGAAACCATAGTTATCATTATTCTTGGAATAATGATAACTATGTAGCAAGATGAAATAAATAAATAAACACTTTTTCAAGGTTTTCAGGTTCAATCACTTCTAGGAAAAAAGGAAATTCCCATAATTTTCAAAAATGAAATTAGGAAAATAACTTCGGGGACATTGGAACTTTGGTTAATATTTATTAAACATTTTAATATAATAAAAAACCAGAAAGTGCTAGGATGGATAGCATTTGGCCCCCATTTCATGCCAGGAGACGGGGATGTCACATTTAAACAGTGAACAATGAAAGGTATTAAAGCAAGAGGTACTGTCACCGAAAATAAGGAATTTTCAAACACTGAAAGACAAATTTGGATTGCAACGATCCGTTCAGATATCTACAATTTAGACTATTATTTTAAGGAAGTAAAAATACAAAATACAATAACAACAAATTTAGTGATTGATGTAATGTTGAGTGAATATACCTGATTGTAAGTGTATTAAATTATCGCCAGGATTGATCACACTTTTGGAATGTAATGGGGATTCAACATTGTATTTCAAGTCAAAATGGGAAGCTGAATTAGAAGTGGAAATTACAACTGAGGAATGGTAAGACGTGTGTAACCCAGTTTACTTCCACTATCGCACATCAATGGAAGGTTTTTAATTGGAAAAAATGGTTCTCAGCCATGTTGGAGATATGTAACTTAATAAATTCCCATCATACTCATATTTTTTGGAGCTGTACAAAAGTAAAATAATTTTGGGAATATGTACACTCGGAATGTAAAATTCCGATGACATGTATGACTTTGTATATGGGACACATAGTGTTAGTTGTACGGACAGCAGATCGTTATTTGGTTATGGTGCTTTTAACAGCCTCTAAGAAAGCCATCACAAGATCATGGTACAAACTTGAACCTCCTACTGAAAAAATATGGAGAAAAGGACCCATTGATTTAATCTGAGGGAAGACTTGTTCAAGAAAAGTTTGTTGAAGTGGAAAATGTATTCAGAAAAACATTCATAATATGTATTCTTGGTAAAGATGATAAGTAATCTACAGGAAAATGTGTATGTTCCCATAATCATGTTTTGTTCTGTTTATTAATGATTATTATTATTATGATTTTCCTATTATTATGTATTTATTTAGTAGCAAAATGTAATAATTTAACATTCTTTTTTAGTTTAGATCCCTGGCTTTTTATTTGTTATGCTATGTATATTTGTTACGTATAAAAAAAAACACTCCAATAATTAAGTTTAAAAAAATAAATAGAAACACTTCCATGTGGTCTACATCAGTGTTTTTCAACCACCAGTGTGCCGCGAGTCTAGTGTGCTGTAGGACATTATGTACTTTCACCTATTTAGGTTAAAAATATTTTTTGCAAACCAGTAATTATAATCCGCAAATAATGTGCCGTTGTTGAGTGTCTGCGCGGAGTAGAGCTTGGCAGAGTAACCGTGTAATACTCATCCCCATAAGTAGGTGGCAGCAGGTAGCTAATGGCTTTGTCGTGATCACAATATGCAGACAACAGCGGGAGGCAGTGTGCAGGTAGAAAGGTATCTAATGCTTAAACCAAAAATAAACAGAAGGCGAGTGCCGCTAAGAAAAGGCAGGGATGGCTACGCAGAACAGGGATGACCCGATCCAGGTTTTTGCACTTCCGATCCGATACCGATATTGTTTTTGCACTTCCGATCTGATACCGATATTGGCCTATCCGAGCATGTATTAAAGTTTTAAGTTATTTAGCCTACTTAGTTGTCAGATTCATGTTGAAAAGGGTTTTAGTACTCTTGATAACAACTAGCCAGCTGAATTAGGTGAGATTGAATAACACACAAAGGTTTGTATTCAAGGATAAACACAAAATAGAAAAAATCTGAAAAATGGTTGTCATGGTGTTTTTCAATTTGCAGTGAATTAATTCATATACTTACAATTCATTCGGGCACTCTGATTTTCTTTTATGCCTTTGTACCTTTCTGTCCGTGTGGATATGAAATGGTTTTAAATTATATTTATTATGGTTTTAAAAACCTGCAGACACCTGTAAAAATGTTCACCAAACAACCTTCAATACATGTTATGTAGACCAGTGTTTTTCAAACTTTTTTGAGCCAAGGCACATTTTTTTCATTGAAAAAATGCGGAGGCACACAACCAGCAGAAAACATTAAAAATGAAACTCAGCAGCCGTAAAATGTTGTTCTCACAAATGTTTGATAGGAATTCAAACCATAACTAAGTATGCATAGCTATAGCTCTTGTTGCAAAGTACTGTAACGACCTGTCACATCACGCCGCGACTTTAGAGTTTTTTTGTGTTTTCCTGTGTTTAGTGTTTAGTTGCTTTTCCTGTTTTTTTGGTATTTTCGTGTAGCAGTTTAATTTCTTCCCTGAGCGCTATTCCCCACACCTGCTTTGTTTTAGCATCCATCCATCTTCTTCCGCTTATCCAACGTCGGGTCGCGGGGTCAGCAGCCTAAGCAGGGAAGCCCCGACTTTCCTCTCCCCAGCCACTTCGTCCAGCTCTTCCCGGGGGATCTCGAGGCGTTACCAGGCCAGCCGGGAGACATAGTCTTTCCAACGTGTCCTGGGTGTTCTCCGTGGGCTCCTAACAGTTGGACGTGCCCTAAACACCTCCGTAAGGAGGCGTTCGGGTGGCATCCTGACCAGATGCCTGAACCACCTCATCTGGCTCCTCTCGATGTGGAGCAGCAGCTTTACTTTGAGTTCCTCCCGGATGGCAGAGCTTCTCACCCAATCTCTAAGGGAGAGCCCCGCCACCCGGTGGAGGAAACACATTTCGGCCGCTTGTACCCATGATCTTGTCCTTTTGGTCATGACCCAAAGCTCATGACCATTGGTGAGGATGGGAACGTAGATCGACCGGTAAATTGAGAGCTTTGCCTTCCATCTCAGCTCCTTCTTTACCACAACGGATCCGTACAACTTCCGCATTACTGAAGACGCCACACCGATCCGCCTGTCGATCTCACCATCCACTCTTACCCCACTCGTGAACAAGGTACTTGAACTCCTTCACTTGGGGCAGGGTATCCTCCCAAACCCGGAGATGGCACTCCACCCTTTTCCGGGCGAGAACCATGGATTCGGACTTGGAGGTGCTGATTCTCATTCCGGTCGCTTCACACTCAGCTGCGAACCGATCCAGTGAGAGCTGAAGATCCATGCCAGATGAAGCCATCAGGACCACATCATCTGCAAAAAGCAGAGCCCATATCCCGCAGCCACCAAACCGGAATCCCTCAACACCTTGACTGCGCCTAGAAATTCTGTTCATAAAAGTTATGAATGGAATCAGTGACAAAGGGCAGCCTTGGCGGAGTCCTACCCTCACTGGAAACGGGTCCGACTTACTGCCGGCTATGCGGACAAAGCTCTGCAATGATCGTGCAGGGAGCGGACCGCCACAATAAGACAGTCCGATACCCCATACTCTCTGAGCACTCCCCACAGGACTTCCCGAGGGGCACGGTCGAATGCCTTCTCCAAGTCCACAAAGCACAGGTAGACTGGTTGGGCAAACTCCCGTGCACCCTCAAGGACCCTGCAGAGAGTATAGAGCTGGTCCAAAGTTCCACGACCAGGACAAAAACCACACTGTTCCTCCTGAATCCGAGGTTCGACTATCAGGCATAGCTTCCTCTCCAGTACACCTGAATAAACCTTACCAGGAAGGCTGAGGAGTGTGATCCCACGTTAGTTGGAACACACCCTCCGGTTCCCCTTCTTAAAGAGATGGACCAGCACCCCGGTCTGCCAATCCAGAGGTACTGCCCCCGATGTCCACGCGATGCTGCAGAGTCTTGTCAACCAAGACAGCCCCATAGCATCCAGAGCCTTAAGGAACTCCGGGCAGATCTCATCCACCCCTGGGGCCTTGCCACGAGGAGCTTTTTAACTACCTTGGCCACCTCAGCCCCAGAAATAGGAGAGCCCACCACAGATTCCCCAGGCACTGCTTCCTCATAGGAAGACGTGTTGGTGGGATTGAGGAGGTCTTCGAAGTATTCTTTCCACCTATCCACAACATCCGCAGTTGAGGTTAGCAGAACACCATCCGCACCATACACGGTGTTGACAGTGTACTGCTTCCCTTTCCTGAGGCGGCGAATGGTGGTCCAGAATCGCTTCGAAGCCGTCCGGAAGTCGTTTTCCATGGCTTCCCCGAACTCCTCCCATGCCCGAGTTTTTGCTTCCGCGACCGTTTAAGCTGCACACCGCCTGGCCTGTCGGTACCTGTCCACTGCCTCCGGAGTCCTATGAGCCAAAAGAACCCGATAGGACTCCTTCTTCAGCTTGACGGCATCCCTCACCGGTGGTGTCCACCAACGGGTTTTAGGATTACCCCCCCGACAGGCACCAACTACCTTGCGGCCACAGCTCCAATCGGCCGCCTCGACAATAGAGGTGCGGAACATGGTCCACTCGGACTTAATGTCCAGCACCTCCCTCGTGACATGTTCAAAGTTCTTCCGGAGGAGGGAATTTAAACTTTCTCTGACAGGAGACTTTGCCAGACGTTCCCAGCAAACCCTCACAATGCGTTTGGGCCGGCCAGGTCTGTCCGGCATCGCAACCAACTCACCACTAGGTGGTGATCGTTAGAAAACTCCGCCCCTCTCTTCACCCGAGTGTCCAAAACATAAGGCCGCAAATCCGATGACACAACTACAAAGTCGATCATGGAACTGCGGCTTAGGGTGTTTTGGTGCCAAGTGCACATATGGACACCCTTATGTTTGAACATGGTGTTTGTTATGGACAAACTGTGACGAGCACAAAAGTCCAATAACAAAACACCACTTGGGTTCAGATCCGGGCGGCCATTCTTCCCAATCACACCTGTCCAGGTTTCACTGTCGTTGCCAACATGAGCGTTGAAGTCCCCCAGCAGAACAAGGGAATCACCCGAGGGAGCACTCTCCAGTACTCCCTCGAGTGTACCCAAAAAGGGTGGGTACTCTGAACTGTTGTTTGGTGCGTAAGCACAAACAACAGTCAGGACCCGTCCCCCCACCCTTTCGTCCACTGGGTTGAACTCCAGTGTGCAGGCTTTGAGCCGGGGGACAAAAACAATTGCCACCCCAGCCCGTCGCCTCTCACTGCCGGCAACGCCAGAATAGAAGAGAGTCCAGCCCCTCTCAAGAGAATTGGTTCCAGAGCACTTGCTGTGCGTTGAAGAGAGTACGACTACATCCAGCCGGAACTTCTCTACGTCGCGCACTAGTTCAGGCTCCTTCCCCCCCAGTGAGGTGACGTTCCACGTCCCAAGAGCTAGCTTCTGTAGCCGAGGATCGGACCGCCAAGTGCCCTGCCTTCGGCTGCCGCCCATCTCACATCGCACCCGACCTCTATGGCCCCTGCTATGGGTGGTGAGCCCATTGGAGGGGGGACCCACATTACCTCTACGGGCTGTGCCCGGCCGGGCTCATGGGAACAGGCCCGGCCACCAGGCACTCGCCATCGTGCCCCGCCTCCGGGCCTGGCTCCAGAGGAGGGCCCCGGTGACCCTTGTCTGGGCGAGGGAAATCTGGGTCCTTTTCTTGTTTTCTTCATGGAGGTCTTCAAGCTGCTCTTTTTCTGATCCCTCACCTCGGACCTGTTTTTCTTAGTAGACCCTACCAGGGGGCATAAATCCCCCGAACAACATCGCTCCTAGGATCATTGGGACACGCAAACTCCTCCACCACGATAAGGTGGCAGCCCAGAGAGGAGATTCAATCATAAATAAAGATTTCTACACATAGAAGTAATCATCAACTTAAAGTGCCCTCTTTGGGGATTGTAAAAGAGATCCATCTGGATTCATGAACTTAATTCTAAAAATTTCTTCACAAAAAAAGAAATCTTTAACATCAATATTTATGGAACATGTCCACAAAAAATCTAGCTGTCAACACTGAATATTGCATTGTTGTTTTGTTTTGTTTTTTTCTCTCTGGCACACATCGAGGGTGGATGCTCCCCTTTCCTCTCCCTTATCTCTTCTGCTTGCTTCTTTGTCTTGTCTTAACTTTCTTGTTGCTTCTTTTTGCACTGCTCTCCAAATATAAACATTGGAACTATTTAACTGGCCTCAACAAAATTGACAAGATCTTGGGTTTGGGGGAACCTGCTGTCGTGACGAAGCGGTTGTTGCTGGACACACGATGGACTCTTGGGAAAAGAAGGAGTGCCGCGTGCCTGCGGCCCTTTTCTGTCGAGGACGTGAAGTTGTCTACCTATTCGGAATTATGACACCAGGACATCTGCTGATTGGAGTAAGCGTTGCTCTGGTTTGTCGACAAATTGGAACTTGCTGGCAGTCTTCAAAGACCCCAAAGCTGGCACAAATGATTGTAGGATGAGGGAAGAACTGTGGATCACATCTACCCCGCAGTTTTTGAGGACCAGTCATTGACAATTTAGAGTGAAAAGCAAATTTTATTTTCACCCGCATACAAAACATTCTAACTTGGATTGTTTCCCTGGCGTCGAGATTCTGCCGAAGGACAGTGCAGCGAAGACACAACAAATTCCCTTCTTGTCTCTCATGGACACACACCTGTTGTTGACTTTGGAATAGCGACTGCAGTACATCAAGGCCGCGGAACAGAGACACACTACGGGCTTACACATACACATCCACAAAAATATACGCCACACATACACCCCCCCGCCCCTCCCTCAACCCAACGCCCTCGACGCAAATCCCATAGGGGTGATGAATGGATGGTCAGCACCTGATAGCTGCGGTCTACCATCATGACCCCGAACTCCCTACCCTCTGTTGCTATATATCTCTAGATGTACGTTGTAATAATATGTGCTTTGCGATGGAGTTTTTTTTTCCCCACTCCAGACTGGGCCCTCTTAGGAGCCCAGTCTAGATTGTATTTTTTTACTCATCTTCTTCCCCAGCGTTTTACCTTTTTCCCATCTTTTACGGGGCGCCTTGTGGCGACCCATCAGCGTTCCTGTTCTGTAACCCTGTACACTGTTTGTTTGTCTAATCTTGAACGGGTTTGTGCTGAAAACAAAGTTTTGTTGTACTTGTGCAATGACAATAAAGACCTATCTATCTATCTATCTATCTATCTATCTATCTATCTGCATTTCTTTTCACCGTTTATGAACTTACATTCATATTTTGTTGAAGTATTGTTCAATAAATATATTTATAAAGGATTTTTGAATTGTTGCTATTTTTAGAATTTTTTTATAAAATCTCACGTACCCCTTGGGATACCTTTAAGTACCCCCAGGGGTACGCGTACCCCCATTTGAGAACCACTGTGCTACAGCTAGGGATGATGTTTGTTAAGAAACAATGGATGTCGATGCAATTATCGAATCCTCTTATCGAACAGATTCCTTATCGAATCTCGTATCGAATTCATTGAGAAGAAGGGAATCAGCACAGTAGCGAATCCATACGCACAAGAGAAGTCGGCTTTTACTGTTCATTTCTGACACAGAAGATTAGGACTTTGATGGATTTGTGGATGAAGATTGATCAAAAAAAAATGTGAATAAATTGATAAATACTTCAATAAAGCGCAACCGAACTCAGCTTTTCTCCTGCTGCCTTTTTAAAACTGCATCCATGCATGCTAGGGTATGTTTTAAGCTAGCGTATGTTTAACCATGCCTGCGCCCAAAAATACGCTGCGCCTTATTTATGTGTTAAATACAGAAATAGCACCCGTAACTGACACGGCGCCTTTTTATACGGTGCGCCCTATGGCCGCGAAAATACGGTATAGTGGATTCGATAAGGGGAACCGTTTCTCAAAAAGGGATTTGAATCCATGGAATCGGTTCTTTTGTTATCAAGCATCGGGAGAACCGGTTTTCAAACATCATCCCTAGCTACAGCATCCTTAAATATCAAAACATTTAAAAGCAAGACTGAACTGTATGCATGTTTTAAATGAAAAATAACGTTAATAGATTTTTAAGACCTTTCGAAAGAGTATTTCAGATCTTTTATGAGATTTAGGAGGGTTTTAGAAATTTTAAGGCCTTAAATTCAAATTGTTGGATTTAGGCTTTAAGACTTTTAAAGGACCCCGCAGGTACCCTAATTTTACAGAACTACCTTATTTTATTATTCTAAACAAATATTGATAGTTCTTGTTGATACTGGTATCCATCTGTACTCTTTTCGGTAGTATATTGAATCGGTGTAAAGAAAAGTTTTCAAAATGACATTTTGTATACGCATTTAAGTGGTTGTACACCAGCAATATGATGTAACTTCTCACAGCAGGGAGTAGTCTTAAGCAAGTCAACTACAGTGCATCTGGAAAGTATTCACAGTGCTTTACTTTTTCCACATTTTTGTATGTTCCAAAATAGAATTAATTTATTTTTGTTCTCAAAATTCCCCTATGATGACAATGTGAAAATATGTTTTTTTTATTTACCAAATGTATTAAAAAAAAAAAAAAAAATCACATGTACAGAAGTATGCACAGAATTTGTTCAATACTTTGACACATCTTTAGCAGCAATCACAGCCTCAAGTATTTTTGAATATGATGCCACAAACTTGGCACACCTATCTTTGGTCAGTTCGATGGGTAAATTAGAGCTCCTGATTACGCTTCAAAATGTGATTAGTCAGCAAATCGTGAAGATAGTTAAAGTTAAAGTACCACTGATAGTCACACACACACTAGGTTTTGTGAAATTACCCTCTGCATTTGACCCATCCCCTCTTTCCAACCCCTGGGAGGTACAGGAGCAGTGAGCAGCAGCGGTGGCCGTGCTCAGGAATCATTTTGGTGATTTAACCCCCAATTCCAACCCTTGATGCTGAGTGCCAAGCAGGGAGGTAATGGGTCCCATTTTTATAGTTTTTGGTATAACTCGGCCGGGGTTTGAACTCACGACTTACCGATCTTAGGGCGGACACTCTAACCATGACTAGTTGACTATCAAAACAGTCGTTAGATACATACCTACAGCACACAGACAAATTTGACAAGTCACCGAATTTGTAACAATTCAATGTTGATGGAATCAATCATTCAGTCAAGGTTTATCTGTGAAGCACCTTACAAGAAATTGTTTTAAAGGACAAATCATTGGTTAGATTGCTTCTGGCATCGCAGAAAAGCAGACACTGCACAAAAAGCTCAATTAGTTTGTGCCCTACAGTCTAGGCCTTGACTGATAATCAATAAGTCAATTAATGAAACGATAAATGAAAATTCACTTGATCATTTTGCAGGATTCGATAAATTGTCATATCTGTGTGATTTTTTCATCTTTTGCTTTCAAACAAGGTACAAGAGGGTTCAATCTGCGCATTGCTCTTGGCATCAGTTAGGAGGAACTGCTACCCAAAATCATTGGTACTCGGTATACATCCCAAGGCAAGATTAAAGAGGAAGGAGTGCCTGAGGTCCTGAACGGGTTTTCCCGACTTCAATCTGCCAAGGATTCCCTGAGGCAGCGTGTGCTGTGTGGACCTGAAGCTTGTCCAAGCACATTCCTGAAGACTCTCTTGTCCCTTCAATGTGTTCACCTCCACCTCACAATCTTCAACCTCAGACAATCAGTCATAACAAAGCTTGTTTGCACACAGCACAAAGGGGGTCTGTCCCAAGCTAAAAGGAAACCTTTCCTGGAAACAGTCGCCAACAACAGCAGGGAGCTCTGTCCACGAACGAAAGGAAGAGCAGGAAACCTGACTTCCTTCTGTCAGCGCTTTATATGACTCATTCACAACGTTCTCATCACGTAGAATTTCACCGTGTTGTGATCAAATAAATTCAACCAACTTTGTCTAGTCCCTGCCAATTTCCTCACACAAGTTGTCCAATCATTTTCATACTGCCAGTCATATTGATTAAATGTCAGCTGTCAATCAAATAAGTCCTGACATCGCAGACTATAATGTTCACTTCTTTGTTCACATTACAGGAGATGCTGAAGTGTGTGATAATGTCTCATGCTCAAAAGTTCACAATGTTTCAACGAGAGCAGGAGTAAACTGCATAAAATGTGTTTGAATGTTAACCAAAGTCAATACTCGCTTAACACTTTTCAAGCATAAAACGAGTACAAAGAAATACAAAAACGATGACTGTGGTGGAACTCATCACAGCAGAAAACCCATCCATCCATCCATCCTCAGCTACATTCGAGCGGAAAACGAGGTAAACCCTGGACAAGTCGCCACCTCATCGCACGGCCAACACAGATAGACAACATTCAAACTCACATTCACACACTAGGGCCAATTTAGTGTTGCCAGAACATTGTTCCAAAGATTTTTAACATTGTCTGGTCATGTTTTAAAATTTATTGTAAATCAAACATGACTTTAGGATGAAGCTCTGCAAAGTGCTGCTGTGCAAGTTAGTAAGCAAGGCAATGCAGAAAGTGGACAATTCAAAAGTACAAATATTTTTTTTGAATATTTGCTATTAAAAAACTTGATATACTTTCTGTAAAATTGTAAAAAATATAAATGTGTCATTTGAATTACTTTGTATTGACTGTGAATGTCTGTTTATGTGAATGTTGTCTGTGTTGGCCCTGCGATGAGGTGGCGACTTGTCCAGGGTGTACACCGCCTTCTGCCCAAATGCAATTGAGATAGGCTCCAGCACCCCCCGTGACCCCGAACGGGACAAGCATTAGAAAATGGATGGATGACTTATTTGGTTTGTACAGAATAAAGAGTACTAGATGTCAAAGACATCAAGGATCTGGATGAATCTTGAAACTCCCACGGCAACTACAACAACAAAAACGATAACGGAGTCTGACTGAAAACAAACATTGACATTAAACTACAAAATTACAACGCTCCAAGGGATTACCGAACATGAAGATCTGTACTCAGGTGCACATTCATCTACACTTTAAAGGCAACACAAATATTGCTGAACATGAATATTTGGAACTGCAAACCTTCAGCAGCATAAATAGCAATAGTATGGATTTAGACAAGGATATAGATCCAGATACATGTTTTTATTACACAGACAAACAATATTACAGAAACATTAAAATCCAAAATATACGGTTGATTATTCATTTAAACAGCAGAAGTATATATATCCAAACTACAACAATGTGATTTTTTTTAATATATATATATATTTTAACGAACCTTTAATGTGATTGCAATCTCAAAAACATGGATTGATACCAAAAAAGGAATGGATTTGGACATGGAAGGATATGAAATAAATTATATCAACAGAACAAACAAGAACAGAGGGGGAGTAGCTGTGTACGTGATGGAAAAACCTGAACTACAAAGTGGTAAAAATGTCATTAGCTATTTATTATATCTTAGAATGTCTAACCATTGAAATATGTCATAAAACAAACAAGAACATGTTATTCATCTACTTATTTAGACCACCTAAGTCAAACATTGATACGTTTGAGAGCTGAATTAAAGCAACTTTTACTGAAATCAGTCAAAAAAAATAACTTCAACATAGACCTCTTAAACCCTAACAAACAAAAGTCCATAGATGACTTTATAGACACAATGTGATTTATGGCTATTTAAATGAACATTGATTGATTAATCGATGTATACACTGGGCTTCCATCCATTCATTTTCTTCCGCTTGTCCGTTTTGGGGTCATAGGGGGTACTGGAGCCTATCTCAGCTGCATTCGAGCGAAAGGCAGGGTACACCTTGAACAAGTCGCCACCTCATCACTAGGGTTGGGTATCGATTATCGATTGGAACCAGGACTAACTGTCCGATTCTCCTGCAATCGTTCAAAAGTTTAAATTTCGATTCCTAGTTTCGATACCCAGTCCGCCGACCGGAAAAAAACTATAAGTCCGCCGACCGGAAGAAGAAGCCGCTGAACACCAACGAAGAAGCTCCCACCGCCGGAAATGTTAGCATAGCCGGCCTATGCAGCCGAGCGAGTCAGTCAAGCATGGATAGCGGTCGTCGGCGGTCGAAAGTGTGGCTTTATTTTACTAAAAAAAATGAAATATCGGCGAAATGTAACACGTGCGACAGGACTGTTTCGTGCTTAGGAGGGTGCACGTTGAACATGATGAAGCACCTCCGAGTTCATGGAGTACAAATAAATGCGTGTCCCATCTTCGACGCGCTGCGCCGACCGTCCTCCTCTGCCTCTTCCTCTGGCTCCGACGCCCAGCCCGGCACCTCGGTGACTGCACTGCAGTCCGAATCCGGTAAATAAAACAATATATATGCAATAAATAATGTGTTTTGCGCCAACGTTGAGGCAGCTAACAAATCAGCCCGCGTATTTTTTCATAGACAATTTACAACCTGCTAGCTAGGCTCCGCGATGTGCTCAGCTAGTCCGTTCACCGTAGCGGCAATGGAGAAGATGTCGGTGCCACAGACGGAAGAGTGCCACAGAAAGGTCACTGCACACAGTCAAAAGACTGCATCCCTTTTCAGAGTTGGAATCTCCAACATTTAGGTTGGTTAAGCAATAACGTTAGAGCTAAGCTAATTGATACTGGGCTAAACAGTAACAGCAACATTACATGTTTGTTTATGTTTGCAGGGATATGGTGAAAACTCTCAACCCAAAATACATACCACCTTCCAGGGACTACCTGTCAAACACATTGATCCCGGTACAAGAAGAATTGGAATCGGGAATCGTCAGGAATCGGAATCGAAACAAAGAATCGGAATCGGAATCGTTCGAATTCAAACGATACCCAACCCTACTCATCACAGGGCCAACACAGACATACAACATTCACACTGATATTCACACACTCGGGCCAATTTAGTGTTGCCAATCAACCTATCCCCAGGTGCATGTCTTTGGAGGTGGGAGGCCCTGAAATACCAAGGCCAAGCAGAATCTCAAGACACATCGCCACACTAATTAATAATATTTTTACTAATAATTTTGATAATAATACCACGAGTGGTTTGCTAATGTCCGACATTAGTGATCATCTGCCAGTTTTAATAATCTATGATGGAAACTAGAAGAAGAGGAACGTTGATAACAAAAATAAATTTAGAAGATTATGCACAGAACAAAGTATGACATCTTTCAAGAATGATCTGAGAGATCAAAGTTGGGACAATGTATACAGTGAAAATGATGTAGATGATGCATATGGTATTTTAAAAAAATACTTCCATGATGCTTTATGACAAACAGTGTCCATTGAAACACTTCAGTAAGAAGCAAAATAAAAACAATCAACCATGGATGACAAAAGGACTAAAAAATGCTTGAAACAAGAAGAGTAAATTATAAATGGTAAATGCTAAATGGTTTATACTTGTATAGCGCTTTTCTACCTTCAATGTACTCAAAGCGCTTTAAAACTATTTCAACATCACCCATGCATACACACATTCACACACTGATGGCAGGAGCTGCCATGCAAAGCCCTAACCACGATCCATCAAGATAAAGGGTGAAGTGTCTTGCTCAAGGACACAACGGATGTGACTAGGATGGCGGAAGTTGGGGATCGAACCAGTAACCCTGAAGTTGCTAGCACGGTTGCTCTACAGAGGCAGAAAACAAGTACAAATCTCATAAGAACAAGCTAACTGGCATACTACGAACACGTAGGAAAGAATATTACAGTCAATTAATAGACCGGAATATAAACAATATGAGAGCAACATGAGGCATCCTAAATAGCATTATTAAAAATGGTGCTAAAATGGATTATCCAAAATACTTCTCAGATGGAAATGTAAGAAAAATACAATATAAAGGAAGTAGTTGAAAGCTTCAATAAGTACTTTGTAAACATTGGACCAAATCTGGAGGATAACGTTCCAGATCCAGGATCAGTTGAGGACTTGAAAGACACTATCCGAGCCGAGGATGTCATTGTGGGTTGTGCGGCCCATTGAGACACTTGTGATTAAGGGCAATGTAAATAAACTTTGATTGATTGATTATTGATATAGACCAAAATCACAAGTCGCTCTTCCTCGAAGGTGTGACAAGAGGAAATAATCAATATTGTTAAACAATTTAAATCCAAAACCTCAACTGATTTTAATGAAATTGATATGGAAATGATACAAAAAGTTATTGAGAATATATTTCAGATCCTTTAACATATATCAGCAACCTATCATGTCAAACAGGCAAATTCCCAGACCAAATAAAAATAGCAAAAGTGGTACCAATTTATAAGACTCGAGAAAAACACCAGTTTACAAACTACTGACCTGTTTCTTTCCACAATTTTCTAAAATTATTGAAAAACTGTTTATTAACAGATTGGAAAAATTCATGAATAAAAATAAAACACTCACAAACAACCAATACGGATACAGAGCCAACATTTCAACATCAATGTCATTAATCAAAATAACGGAAGAGAGAGGAGTAAGGCTAATAACTATACAAATGGAGTGTCACTGACTAGTTGTACCATACTGTTCTAATTTTTTTTTAGGGACGGCGTGGCGCAGTGAGAGAGTGGCCGTGCACAACCCGAGGGTCCCTGGTTCAAATCCCATCTAGTACCAACTTCGTCACGTCCGTTGTGTCCTGAGCAAGACACTTCACCCTTGCTCCTGATGGGTGCTGGTTGGCGCCTTGCATGGCAGCTCCCTCCATCAGTGTGTGAATGTGTGTGTGAATGGGTAAATGTGGAAGTAGTGTCAAAGCGCTTTGTGTACCTTGAAGGTAGAAAAGCGCTATACAAATACAACCCATTTATCATTTATTTATTTAATTTTTGGATTAAAATATTGTGATTCGTTGTGTTAAATGCTTTAGTTAGATCCATAAACACTGCCGCTGCACACTGTTTACCATCTATTGCATTGGTCATTTCCTCTGTTATTTTGATTAAAGCCACCAAAGTTGAAATATTAGCTCTGTATCCATATGTCCTTGGGCAAGACACTTCACGCTTGCTCCTGATGGGACCTGGTGAGCGCATTGCATGGCAACTCCCGCCGTCAGTGTGTGAATGTGTGTGTAAATGGGCGAATGTGGAAATACTGTCAAAGCGCTTTGGGCTCTTTAAAAAGGGGTAGAAAAGCGTTATACAAGTACAACCCATTTACCATATTGCTTCTCAGCAAGTATTCTACATTTGTTTATGAAACTCTCCAATCTGTTATTGAACAGTTTTTCAATGATTTTAGAAAATTGTGCAAGTAAAGAAACAGGTCTACAATTTGTAAATGTGTACAACTTTAGCTATTTTCATTTTGTTTAGGGATTTGCCTGTTTGAAATGATACGTTACTAATATACATTAAGGGTCTTGAGATCTCTTCAATAACCTTTTTTATTAAAGTCTTAGATTTAATTTTTTTTTCACGATTTTAACTAAAATCCTCTTGTGTCACTTTTGTGAGGAACATTGAGTTGGGATATCTATCTATGGTGTCATTGTAGTCCTCAGTTGAAACTGGGTCTGGAATCTTTTCCTCCAATTTTGGTCCAATATTTACAAAGTAATTATTGAAGCTGGCCCTGTGATGAAGTGGCGACTTGTCCAGGATTTACCCCGCTTTCCGCCCGAATGCAGCTGAGATTGGCTCCACCACCCCCACGTCCCCAAAAAGGGACAAGCGGTAGAAAATGGATTGATTGATTATTGAAGTTTTCAACTATTTCCTTCATCTATCCATCCAGTTTCAACCGCTTATCCCCTTTGGGGTCGCTGGCATCATGTTGTCATTATTTATGTTTCTGTCTTGATATTGGGGCTAATTCCTCTTAGTGACATTTTTTCATAATGCTATTGAGGATGCTACATGTTGCTCTCATATTGTTTCGATAATGGGTTTCACTATGTAAAGCGTTTTGAGTCATTGGAGAAAAGTGCTATATAGATATAACTCCATTCACTTCACTTCAACCACTCAGCATTCGACATCACAGTTCAACCCCGATAAGCTTCCAGGACCCTTCCAAAAGTCCACATTGCAGGCAGGAACTTAAAAAAGTTCCTGAAGAAACACTGCTGGAACTTTATTTTAAATGGGAGATTTCCTGTAAAAGTTTCTGCATGTGGAAAAGGGCCTAAATGCACTTTAAAGTCATCGCATTCAATCTTACTTTAAAAAATCAATGTACTGTAGTGGAATTTCTGACCTTTTGAACCACATTTTGTGTCTGTCGAAGTCCAAGAGGAAAGTCTGTCTAAAAGCCTCTGAATCACTGGAAGAGAATATGTAGGTGAAAGTTGAATTTGTGGTCGCTATAACCATTCTACAAAACGTTTTGATTGTATATTATGACCAAGGGATTCAAGGATGTTGCAGAGCAAACAAGTCCAAAACAACGGGACCTTGACACATGAGGGAAACCTATAAAAGGCCAGTAGACCAATATTATGGTATGACTTTACTTGATTTCGATCATCCACGTCTCTCCGGAGGACGTTGTCTGTTTGCATGGGCAATTCAATCCAACTCTGTACTTTTGATTATGGGTAAATAAAACTTTTGTACTAAATCCACTTTGTTTGCTGTTTAAGCTTTGGACAATCCACCACAGTACTTAATGGCAAATAAAAAAATAAAAATACTCAATGCTACTAATCAATCTACTCAATGGTATTTTTAAATCAATGTTAACCAATGCTACTTTAATATCAATGTACTCAATGCTACTTTAAAATCCATGATACACTGAGACTGCAGTAAGTGACAAAGGAACAGTATATATCAATATTGCCACACTTAGGCCTATTTTAGGGGGGCTGATTCACGGTGAAACAGGGGTTGATGCATGTGCCTCACAATACGAAGGTCCTGAGTTCAATCCCGGGCTCGGGAGATTTCTGTGTGGAGTTTGCATGTTCTCCCTGTGACTGTGTGGGTTCCCTCCTCCAGGTACTACGGCTTCCTCCCACCTCCAAAGACATGCACCTGGGGATAGGTTGATTGGCAACACTAAATTGGCCCTAGTGTATGAATGTGAGTGTGAATGTTGTCTGTCTATATGTGGTGGCCCTGCGATGAGGTGGCGACTTGTCCAGAGTGTACCACGCCTTACGCCCGAATGCAGCTGATATAGGCTTCAGCACACCCCGCGACCCCGAAAGGGATAAGCAGTAGAAAATGGATGATTGGCTGGATGATTTATGTCCACATACGAAAAAGGCCTGGGTTGGATAGGAAAAATTCAAATTTGCACTGTAAACAACACACATCGACATGAAAAAAACGGAATTGACCTACAATGTGGACAAGGCCGACAAGATCATGGAGGGAGGTTTTTTAAGAAAACACTTCACAGTCTTGCAGTTATGTCCATTAAAAAGGATATCCTCCTGCATCTGAGTCACAAAAATTTGAGTCACAAATTTGCCACCCTTAAAAAAACTGCATTATTTGATGCTTCCACCCACCATTGGGAATTGCAGTGAAACTCAATGTATTAATCACAGAATGGAGAACTGGGGGCGGAATTAAATAAATTATCTTCTTCCCACTCACTTTCAGGCAAAACTGGACAATCATTCTTACAGACTGTACATTACCTTTTGCATTATATTACTTTGTATTATTATGTATTTGTCTACCTTGTACTTTTTTATGTTATTGCCTAAAATAAATGAATAAATGAAAGAAAAAAAACACTTACATTCACCCATTCATTTTTCTACCGCTTGTCCGAGGGATCTTTTTTTCATACAGTTTTGCATACAATACACATACGCTCTTATTGAGTAAAAAAATACAGTATTGTAACAGTATGTGGACAATTTTCTTTATTCCTTGTTATTGCTGCAAACACGTCCTTTGTTTTCTTGTCCGTCTATGTAGTCTTATTGAAATAACACAACAAATCCATTGGTAGACTAAGACGTTTTCACATTTCTGAATGATTTGTAATATAAAACTCATAACAACAAAGTCTATAATATCGCTGACAGAAAAACAGCTCCCATACTGTATGATAAGCAAAGCACACTCCAGCTTTGCAGTATAGATGTGTTACTTAAACTTAATTGATGTAGTTTCTTTGTGTTATTTTAGAGTAGTGTTTGGGGGGCTCTAAAGACTGGATGCACTGATAATCTGATATTCCAAAAAGTGGAGCTCTATGGGTGTTTTTATCTTCTTGTTCATATCTCCTTATCACCCATCCCTACTGGCAAAGTGTGAACTGTGGGCCTTGAATTAGGCACTTGTGGTCTAAATGCCTTAAATTACCTTTACAATTATAACAGGAAACTAACAATATTGCTTTTCAACCATTTCGATTTTCTAATACATTAACAGCAAGTGGTACGGTGGTGGGGACGCCATGGTGCAGTTGGAAGAGTGGCTGTGCCAGCAACCTGAGGGTTCCTGGTTCAATCCCCACCTTTCTACTAACTTAATCACATCCGTTGTGTCCTTGAGCAAGACACTTCACCCTTGCTCCTGATGGGTCGCGGTTAGGGCCTTGCATGGCAGCTCCCGCCATCAGTGTGTGAATGTGTGTATGAATGGGTGAATGTGAAAATAGTTTTAAAGCGCTTTGAGTACTTTGAAGGTAGAAAAGCGCTATAAAAGTA
Organism: Nerophis ophidion; assembly: GCF_033978795.1. NCBI lineage: Eukaryota > Metazoa > Chordata > Actinopteri > Syngnathiformes > Syngnathidae > Nerophis > Nerophis ophidion. The sequence continues at coordinate 52,236,589 of NC_084614.1, forward strand.
TAACCCATTTACCATTTATCATTTGGTAAGCAAAAAAATCTTGCAAGTGCAAAAATTCTGAATCAAAGAGGTTGTGCAAAGACAATATATCTTTGGGTGGACAATCAGCCCCGTTTTTCCAAGCAAGAACGTTTGTTATCACAAGAACCTCCTCTGATTTCAGGTCAAGTCTGTAGTGCTGTGCAAGTTCGTTTACACTGCTATCATCTGTGCAATGTTTCCCTATTTGCAAGTTGGCTGGTAGTTTTTTCATACAATGTGTTTGGGCCATCTCATGGTTACTAAAGATGACTAAAGCTTCCTTACACTTACAACCATTGAGTTGTACTCAGTGTTTGTTGTGTAATTCTAAAACCGAAATTTAATGTCACACCTTGGTGAGGGAAGTCCTGTTTCAGGGTTGTTTGGCAAACTTCCATTCTTATTCTGAAAATCTATTCCTCCTCTCGTTTTAGGCCACTTGCCCCTTCCTCCTGTGTCACTGGTCTAATGTCTCTCCTGATTGCACTCTCCTGTGTCACCCTCCCTCATGTGTGTATAGCCCTCGTCTTGTTGCCAAAGTATATCGTCTCGTCACATACCATCAGCCGTCTTCCACAGTCTTGTTAAGTATTTTTCTTTGTACCGTCTGAGAAAGAACGATTTTGTTTTGCTAAAGTTTTTTGGTCAATTTTTTTGTGCAAATTTCATAGTGCTTCACTTTCCCTTTTTCCTCCTCTTGGAGTGCTTTAGTTTGTAGTTCTCTTAGCTCTTATAGTGTACTTTCTGTTTATAACTTCTTTTCTCCTCCTCTGCATGAGCGAATTTCCTTTTGTGTAGTTTAACATAGATTATTGTTTTTTTGTTATTAGATCAGTTTATAAGTTTGCTAGTGCCTTTTTCCTGCCTTTGGCGTGATTTTCTGTTAGTTTTATGTCCTATGCTATGTATCTTTTGTTACGCTAGTGTGTCATGTATAGAGTTTGTAGCCAATTTGTTAAATCACTCTATCTAAACAGAGTTATAAGAAAACTGCTGAAATAGAGCCTGTGTCAATCATCCCCCTTCTGCACCTGAGTCCTCATTCTCGCCAAGGCTTAACACTTAAAGTTTTGAGCGAATAGATCTTGCACATTCCTCCCTGTTCTTCAGACCTTGTGACGCCCCTGTATTGCCATGTAGCAATCTTATAAAACTGTATCGAGTCAGAAGAGTGGATTGTGAGATCGACAGGCGGATCAGCACAACGTTTTCAGTATTGCGGACACTGTATCGATCCTTTGTGGTGAAGAAGGAGCTGAGCTGGAGGGCATAATTTACCGGTAGATCTAGGTTCCCATCCTCACCTATGGTCATGAGCTGAGAGTTATGACCAAAAGGACAAGATCACAGGTTCAAGAGGCCTAAATGAGTTTCCTTTGTCATGTGGCGGGGCTCTCCCTTTAGAGATAGAGTGAGTAACTTTGTCATCTGAGAGGACCTCAAAGTAAAGCCACTGCTCCTCCACACCAAGAGGAGCCAGATCAGGTGTTTTGGGCATCTGGTCAGGATGCCACCCGGACGCCTCCCTCGGGAGGTGTTTAGGGCACATCCGATCGGTAGGAGGCCACGGGGATGACACAGGACATGTTTGGAAGACTACGTCTCCAATCTGGCCAGGGAAAGCCTCGGGATCCCCTGGGAGGAGCTGGGCAAAGGGGCTGGGGAGAGGAAAATCTAGGCTTCCCAACTCGGTTACTTATTGTAAAGACCTTGCCAATACCCAGCCCTCTTTGTAAGCAATGGTATGAATTTGTATTCTCTTTTAAATGATAGAACATAACATACTTGTGATTAAAAAATAACATTTACATAATAAAAATCAACTACAGGCTTCCCAAATGCTGTGATGAACTAAGCATGATGAGTTGACTTGAAACTGTTTCATTACACTTTTTATATGTAGAAGAAAAGTTTTGTCATTTAATCTGAGCAACAATTTGAGGCTGATTAATGTTGATTAACGTGGGCAAATTATTATAGTGTTCCCAATGTTAAAAGGATAAGTATCGAAAAGTATCGAAATACATTTTGGTACCGGTATCAAAATATTGGTATTGGGACAACACTAAAATGCACTAACCCTAAATAACACATTTATGGAATAATGCTATAAATAAACATACAGAATATAGTATTACAAACCCCGTTTCCATATGAGTTGGGAAATTGTGTTAGATGTAAATATAAACGGAATACAATGATTTGCAAATCCTTTTTCAACCCATATTCAGTTGAATGCACTACAAAGACAATATATTTGATGTTAAAACTCATTTTTGCAAAATAAATACTAATTAACTTAGAATTTCATGGCTGCAACACGTGCCAAAGTAGTTGGGAAAGGTCACTGTGTTACATCACTTTTTTTTTTAACAACACTTAATAAAGGTTTGGGAACTGAGGAAACTAATTGTTGAAGCTTTGAAAGTGGAATTCTTTCCCATTCTTATTTTATGTAGAGCTTCAGTCGTTCAACAGTCCGGGGTGTCCGTTGTCGTATTTTACGCTTCATAATGCGCCACACATTTTTGATGGGAGTCCTGAACCTCCAACTGGAAATAATATACTGTACTTAATAATGAATGAGAACACTAAACTGTTTCTGCACCGCATGGCGGCTGTTGACGTGACCCGAACATGCAAAGAATGGAGAGGATGTGCAGGTAAAATTACAATTTCATTAGCAGAGTACAACATGTACAAATTAACTGCGAGCAACATAACAAACATTTTTTTTAAAGTATCACACCTGAATAAAAGTATACAACAAAGTCTCAAACCTGTGACTTATTTGTCGGCAAATTAAATATTTTATTTACTAAATAGTATATTATTAATTGCGTTTGTACATGAATTAATGAATGAATTGCATGACAATTATTTTTGATTTTGTGGATTATTTGAGTCGTTCTCTTGCTTTCCATGATAAAATGTGTGAAATACAAATATGGAAAAAGTATACAGCAATACTATGTGTATGTCTGTGTATCTGGTTTGTATTGCCTACAAACACACAAATGTAACTGTAAAGCAGCGACTGCATTACAGTTAGTTATGCTGAATGCGTGTGTGTTTATGTACAAGTTTGGACATTTGTTACAATGGAAGTTGAATAATTTTTAATCTAACTGGATAAACTGTATACAGTTATACTGTTGAAAGTTTGCAGGAACTAAAAAAAATTAACAATAAATACATCACAGTAAAATGATGATTTGTATTTGAGTTTTGTAAAGAACTATAAATGCCTTTGAAAACACTCCAAACATTAAAAAAAAATTTCATCAAACTTGACCTCTACCACATGTGCTGTATATGCTGTACATGTACAACCTCTGAAAAAATGATGGAATCACCAGTTTTGGAGGATGTCAATTCAGTTGTTTAGATTTGTAAAAAATAAAAATAAAAAATAAAAAATCAGATAACAGACATGACATAAAACTATAGTCATTTCAAAAGGTAACTGTCTGGCTTTATGTAACACTAAAATAAATCAAAAAATTTAATTGTGGTAGTCAATAATGGTTTCATTTTTACATCAGGCAGAGAATAAATATGTAATCACGAAAAACAAAAACATAAAAAACACTCCTTTTCACCACTATTACCGTATTTTTTCTGGACTATAGCGAGCAGATTATTTAAGCCGCACCCACAAAATTTTTGAAACATTTCTAAATATTAGTCGCATCGGAATATACGCCGTAGATATACATGTGAATAATGAAATAATAATTATATACTAAATGATAATAATAATGATAATATTACAATGAAATAAGTTCCATCCATCCATTCATTTTACACTGTTTACGTGTCCATTAAAGATCTTATTAATTTATGATGGCTCAGGTGTGGGAGGAAGCCAGAGTACCCGGAGGGAACCCACGCATTCACGGGAATTGGCCCTAGTGTGTGAATGTGAGTGTGAATGTTGTCTGTCTATCTGTGTTGGCCCTGCGATGAGATGGTGACTTGTCCAGGGTGTACCCCGCCTTCCGCCCAGTTGTAGCTGAGATAGGCGCCAGCGCCCCCCGCGACCCCAAAAGGGAATAAGCGGTAGAAAATGGATGGATGGATGGGCTCAGGTGTGATTCACTACAATAGGTCCCCACAGCACATTGGATTCCAGTTAATTTAAATACCACAATACTGGATAATATTCAGATAAGGTAAATTTAAGAACTTGCACACAAACCAACACTGAAGGTGACTATGACGTGCGTATTTTCCACGCATGTGTACTAGGTCGAGTTGCGCCAGCGGACGGAGGGGGGAAGGGGTCTTAAACGATCACTGTGTGTGTGGACAGGGATAAGGTTAAGTGGGATTTACCCAGGTTAACCTTATCCGGCCTTTCCTTTTAACAACACTCATTAAACGTTTGGGAACAGATGAGAGCAATTTTTGAAGCTTTTCAGGTTAAATTATTTCCCATTCTTGCTTGACGTACAGCTTAAGTTGTTCAACAGTCCGGCGTCTTTGTTGTGGTATTTTACGCTTCATAATGCTCCACACATTTTCAATGGAAGACAGGTCTGGCCTACAGGCAGGCCAGTCTTCTACCCGCACTGTTGTACTATGAAGCCACGCTGTTGTAACACGTGGCTTCGCATTGTCTTGCTGAAATAAGCAGGGGAGTCTATGATAACATTGCTTGGATGGAAACATATGTTGCTCCAAAACCTGTATGTACCTTTCAGCATTAATGGTGCCTTTACAGATGTGTAAGTTGCCCATGCCTTGGGCACTAATACACCCCTATACCATCACAGATGCTAACTTTAAAAACTTTGCGCTTATAACAACCAGGATGGTTCTTTTCGTCTTTGGTCCGGAGGACACGATGCGTCCACAGTTTCCAAAAACTATTTGAAATGTGGACTCGTCAAACCAGTTTTACACTTTACATCAGTCCATCTTAGATGAGCTCGGGGCCAGCGAAACCAGTGGTGTGTCTGGGTGTTGTTTGCATAAAAGAGTTTTAACTTGCACTTACAGATGTAGCGACCAACTGTCATTACTGACAGTGTTTTTTTGAAGTGTTGTTGAGCCCATATGATAATATCCTTTACACACTGATGTTACTTTTTGATGCAGTACCGCCTGAGGGATCGAAGGTCGCAGGCTTAGCTGCTTACGTGCAGTGATTTCTCCAGATTCTCTGAACCTTTTGATGTTATTACGAACCATAGATGGTGAAATCCCTAAATTCCTTGCAATAGCTCGTTGAGCAAAGTTGTTCTTAAACTGTTTGACAATTTGCTCACGCATTTGTTCACAAAGTGGTGATCCTCGCCTCATCCTTGTTTGTGAATGACTGAGCATTTCATGGAAGCTGCTTTTATACCCAATCATGGCAACCACCTTTTCCCAATTCCCACCTGTAAGATGTTCCAAATAAGTGTTTGATAATTATTCCTCAACTTTCTCAGTCTTTTTTGCCACTTATGCCGGCTTTTTTGAAACATGTTGCAGGTATGACCTAATTTTGCAAAAAAATAAAGTTTTCCAGATCGAACGTTAAGTATCCTGTCTTTGCAGTCTATTCACTTGAATTTAGCAGAAAAAAAATTGTAAATCATTGTATTTTGTTTTTATTTACGATTTACACAACGTGCCAACTTCACTGGTTTAGGGGTTTGTAAATACTGTAGATATTGAACATCTTAAAGTGCATTTTTTTCCCAAATGGAAAAATTAGGCCAGACGTTATGTTTTTGTTTATTGGTATTACGTGATCGCGACGGCATTTTCGCTCAAGCTGATAAATCCCCAAAATGGGAGATTTGGCTTTATAATCTTTTTCCTCCTAATTTGTGTTAATTTGCAGCACTTCTCACTGGCCTTTCACAAGGCTACCTGCACTGTGTGTGTGTGTGTGTGTGTGTGTGTGTGTGTGTGTGTGTGTGTGTGTGTGTGTGTGTGTGTGTGTGTGTGTATTCGATTTCAATTAATCGTGCAGCCCTACTTCAAACCTAATTTTTGTTTTTTCTTTGCCAACGACCATAATTCAAGTAGTTGCATTAAAAACACATGCAATGACACTGGAATGGTGTGGTATTGTTTGTGCTATGGTGCCGTTCGCTCACTGTGCGTGCTGCTGGGTTAAGGCCTACAGTGCTTCCTGCTGTTTGTGCAGACTTTTTAAAAAATCCTTTCTGTTTTACTTCATGTTGCTGCTGGTAATGAGCTGGTAATTAAGAATCACAGCATTATTCCACACAATTCATAACTGTACTTAGCACATAGCAGTGGACTTGAAAGTCTACATCTGTTGTTGCAGCTGCACTTCAGTCAACAAGGCAAAGCGTCTCTAGTTTGTCTTGATATAAGAGGAGAAACTAAAGTACACAGTGTAATACAGTCATTTTAAAAAAGGGAAATGGGTATACCCCTTGCAACAACTATCTTTACACAAACACACACATACACAGGCAGGAAGTTGACAGCGAGAAGCTTAGAGAGATGTTATCTGCGGTGAGATGTTGTTTTTTCCATGAAGTCATGACAGGCTGTAGAGTGGCTGTGCGGCAAACAAGAGCACAACTGTTTGACTTGCACATGATGGTGTACACTAACTCACACACGCACACACATGCAAATGACAGCCAGGAGGCAGGGCCATGTCAGGTCAAACACTAACTTCATGCCACACACACACACACACAGTGATGGGCTAGCTACTAGGAAAAAGGAATAAGCTAAACTACAAGTTTCTCTCGATAACATGTAGCTAAGCTATGCTGTATGACATTCATTAAGCTCCAGAGCCCCCATTTAAAAGCATTTATATATTTGGGCCCACAACTGAGAGTGTACAAATTAACCCAATATGGGTCCACTACTGTTAAGTGTAATTTAGCTGGGAAACCCTACAACTACCTCTAGAGGTCCCCGTATCCAATTGTATGTATTTATTCTAATTTGCCTTTTTTTGGCCCACCCCTGTAATGTTATTTATTTGCTCTGCCATGGTTAAAAAAAAAAAACAACTGCATCTATGTACTGTAATTTCCAGACTATAAGGTGCACCTAAAACACGTTCACTTTCTCAAAAATCAACCGTGCGTCTAAATATTTCTGGTTGTGCTTACCGACCTTGAAGCTGTTTTATTTTGTACCTGGTGCAATGATGAGTGTGAGCAGTGAATGGCAGTCACAAACAAGAGATACATGTAGACTGCAAGATTAAATGTTTGGATTAAATGTTCCATTGAGAATATAGAGCATTACATACGGCACTCAACAATCTGTCAAAATGTTTTAGTACGACTTTGGTAAGCTAAGAAGCCGCACCGCTTGATGGATTGTCGGAGTATTACGGCTATCGTAGTCACACATACTGTGATTCAACATACGGGTTTTATTTTGGTACTTCATGATGTGTATTTGGGATCTGCGTAAGTTCTGAAAATTTGCACGTGTCTGCCATTGTAGTCCGTGAAAACACCGTAGTTGATCAGCTTCTTCTTTTTTTCTATATTCTTGTTATGGGGCATTCATTCTCCACTGCTGCCATTTGTAATATAAAGTAGCGTAAAGTTCTAATGTATATATTGCCATGGAAGTGTTAAAAACTAACGGTGTAGTGGGTTTACATAATTCACCCACAGAACTTTTGTTATTAGAGAGTTCCGGTTGCACGGTTTTTCACGGGACACATTGTTGTTGCACTAGTGAGCCACGGATCAGGAGATGCTGCTCCGTTATTGACTCAAGTAAAGTCTGAATGTTTGACCGCAGTGGGTACATTAATAAAGTTTTAAAACCGTGTGACTAAAACAGTGTCTGAAAACTCATAGTTACGCAATGCGTGTAAGGCTTTAAGTTGTGAGCATTAATTTGAGTTATGAACCTTCCCACCACTAGTTGGCGTAGTGAATGCCACAGTTAACCCAGTAAGATCAGACCAAAACATCCAATCTTACTCACTCGCATTATTTTATAGCTAGAGATGGAAAAGCCTTGTTATTTTAAAGTATGGGAAGGAAGAAAGTGAGCGTGAAGGACAGTGCTGAAGGAAAGAAGTGGATGATATTCATTGAATTGGACAAATAAATAATCAAAAAACATAACAATAGCTGTGTCTCAATTCATCGCGGTGTGAAAAAGGCTGCCCCAATTCAAAAAAGTTCCAAGTTTCCATCAAATCCGGCCGACAAATGTGTCTTTTTCTGCCATTAGCAGAAAAGTTGCATCCGTTTACACTTTACGTCCTTTCATATCCCGAAGTTCTTTGCGCGCTCGATTCTGAAAATTATTTCAACACAAAAACGCCATGCGGAGCAAAAAGAGCCCCCTTAAAATGTAAATATAATTTTATTTATTAATTTAAAACAGCTAAAAGCAGACATGTCAAGTGATATACATTTGTGTCAAAACACAAGACCTAGACTAGGGGTCGGGAACCTTTTTGGCTGAGAGAGCCATTAAAGCCAAATATTATAAAATGTATTTCCGTGAGAGCCATATAATGTTTTTTAACACTGAATACAACTAAATGTGTGCATTTTTAAGTAAGACCAACATTTTAAGAGTATAATAAGTATATTTTTCTTTTTAATAACATTGTTATTCTGAAGCTAACCAATAATAAATAAAACACTTCTTACCATTAATGCAATTTCTTGAACCGGTGCGGTAGAAAACGGATGGATGGAATAAAATGAATGAGCATATGTTATATTTTGAACTTTATTTTTAACGCCGTGATTACCAGGGGAATTATTCACTAGTTATTGCTGTGTTTTACAACCACTGTGCCGCGGCCCTTTAGTGTGCCGTGAGATACAGTCTGGTGCCCGTGGGAGATGTAATTTCACCTAAGTGGGTTAAAAATATTTTTTTGCAAACCAGTAATTATAATCCGCAAATGTGCCGTTGTTGAGTGTCTGTACTGTCTAGAGCTCGGCAGAGTATCCGTGTAATACTCTTCCATATCAGTAGGTGGCAGCAGGTAGCTAATTGCTTTGTTGATGTCTGAAACATGGTTTGGCGAGTTCGGAATAGGCGGGATGCAGTGTGTAGGTAAAAAGGTATCCAACACTTCAACCAAAAAAGTGCCGTTAAGAAAAGGCTTTGAAGCAAAACTAAACCAAAACTGAACTGACTGTAAAGTAAACAAAAACAGAATGCTCGCAGCGTGCGGAGCAGATGGCATGAAAATCAACAACGTCCCCACAAAGAAGGAGTGTGTCCGCACAACTTAAATAGTCTTGCTTGCGAAAACAAAGCAGGTGCGGGGAATAGCATTAAAGGAAAACATGAAACTGCTACAGGAAAATACCAACAAAAGAGGAAAAGCCACCAAAATAGGAGCGCAGGAAACACAGGAAAACGCCAAAAAACTCAGAATAAGTTACAGCGTGATGTGACAGGCCGTGACAGTACACCTACATTGAGACAAGAGTTATAGTGATGCATGCTTTGTTATGGTTGAATGCATAGCCAACAATTGCGAGAACAACTTTGTATTGTCAGTATCGGCTACGAGTTTAATTGTTTTATGTTTTCTGTTGGTGGTGTGCCTCAAAATGTTTTCAATGAAAAAAATGTGCTTTGGCTCAGAAAAGGTTGAAAAACACTGACTTATCGTGTTAAGCAATGCCAGCTAAGATGTATCTGAGAGCCAGATGCAGTCATCAAAAGAGCCACATCTGGCTCTAGAACCATAGGTTCCCTACCCCTGACCTAGACAATCGTAATGTTGAGCGACCTCCGTGCTCTGACCCTCTCTTTACCCTGAGGCAGAGACATATATCCAGCCGTTGCAGACAGCATCGCGCCCGGAGCTTTTTTCAACGTTTGAAAGTAAAGCCCGACATCTTCTAATTTACTTTTTTAAACCGCAATAAGTTAATGTTTTATTAATGGGTGGCCAGAAAATTGAAAACTAGAAAAAAAATATAAACATATGCATCAATGAACCAATGTTGATTATTGCTCGGGATGATGTTCGTTAAGAAATTATCGAGTTCCAGCCCAATATCGAATCCTCTTATCGAACCGGTTCCTTATCGAATCTCTTTTCGAAAACCAGATAGGTTGTTGTGTGTGCATGGGACCCCATTTTGAAAATTCCTAGCACCAACACTGCTGTCAACAGAGGAGAAAAAATGCTTTATTTAAATACATATATTATTTATAAAGCAAGTTCAAGTATCATTGGCAAATTTTCACCTAGTCCCAGTCTTGGCACGCATATATGTGTCCGCTTTTTGGGATTTCAGAATATGGTCAGCCTAGAGTACATTTATAAATACTTCAATACATTACAACCGTACTCAGCTTTGCTCCTGCTGCCTTTTTAAAACAGCGTCCATGCATGCTAGTGTATGTTTTAAGATGGCATATGTTTTAAGCTAGCATATGTTTTAAGCTAGTGTATGTTTAACCATGCCTGCGCCCAAAAATATGTTGTGCCTTATTTATGCGTTAAATACAGAAATAGCACTTGTAACTGACACGGCGCCTTTTAACACTATCCTCCTTATATATTGCTGTTTTCTGTGTACATTTAGAGACTTAGACTTCCTTTTTATTGTCATTCAAATTTGAACTTTACAGTAATAATAAGAACAACATTTCATTGCATTAGCTCTTGGTAGTGCAAGATTTAAAAAAAAAAGCAATAAGGTGCAGATATAAATAAATAGATTACTGTACAGATAAATACATTGCACTTTTTCATATGCATCCAGGTTTATGGATGTATGTTATATTATCTTTTTTATTCGAGCGAGTTAATCTATTTTGGGGGGAGTTGAGGGGATACTGTAATTATAATGCGTTCAAGAGTCTTACGGCCTGAGGAAAGAAGCTGTTAAAGAACCTGGAGGTTCTGCTACGGAGGCTGCGGAACCTCTTCCTACAGTCCAGCAGTGAAAACAGTCCTTGGTGGGGGTGAGAGGAGTTTCTGCAGATTTTCTGAGCCCTGGTCAGGCAGCGGCTTTTTGCGATCTCCTGGATAGGAGGATGAGGAGTCCTGATAATCTTTTCTGCCGTCCTCACCACTCTCTGGAGAGACTTCCAGTCTGAGGCCTTGCAGGCTCCAGTCCAGACAGAGATGTCACCAGGCTCTCTATAGTGCCTCTGTAGAATGTGGTGAGAATGGGGGGAGGGAGCTGTGCTCTTTTCATCCGATGCAAAAAGTGCATGCGCTGCTGAGCTCTTTTTACAAGAGCTCCGGTGTGTAGGGCCAGGTTATATTGTAAGTTATCTGCACCCCCAGGAACTTGGTGCTGCTTACTACCTCCACCGCTGTGCCGTTGATGAAGAGTGGAGCGTGACCTGACTGGTGCTTCCTGAAGTCAACAATGATCTCTTTGGTCTTGTTGACGTTCCGGACCAGGTTGTTGGTTCTGCACCAGTCAACCAGATGTTTCACCTCCTCCCTATAGTCCATGTCGTTATTGTCACGGATGAGGCCCACTACTGTCGTGTCGTGTGCATACTTCACAATGTGGTTAGTAGTGGACGTGGCGCAGCAGTCATGGGTCATCAATGTGAACAGCAGCGGACTCAGACGCAGCCCTGGGGGGAGCCGGTGCTCAGGGAGATGGCACTGGAGGTGTTGTCGCCCGCTCTCACAGACTGGGGTATGTATGTGAGGAAGTCAAGCAGCCAGTTGCATAGGGGGGTACTGAATCCAAGGGACGCCAGTTTGCTCACCAAATGCTGCGGGATGATGGTGTTGAATGCTGAGCTGAAGTCCAGAAACAACATCCGCACGTGTGGGTCCTTTCCTTCCAGATGTTCTAAGCTCAGGTGGAGTGCAGAGGAGATGGCGTCCTCTGTGGAGCGGTTTGGGCGATAAGCGAACTGGTATGGGTCGAATGTGGGGGGGAAGTCTGGAGACAATGTATTCCTTTACCAGCCTCTCGAAGCACTTCATTATGATGGGGGTGAGTGCAACGGGGCGATAATCATTGAGGGAGGAGATTGTGGGTTTTTTATGCACAGGAATGATTGTGACCATCTTAAAACATGATGGTACCACAGCCTGGGTCAGCGAGATGTTGAAGATGTCTGTGGGAACCCCAGCCAGCTCGTCTACACATCCCTTAAGCACCTTGCCGGAATGTCATCAGGTCCCGGTGCTTTCCGGGGGTTCACTCTCCTCAGGGTTTTCAGGAAATCCACTGTGCCAAGGTTGAGCGGCTGCTCATCAGGGCGAGGGATGGATTTTCTTGCCGGAGTGGTGTTAAGTGCCTCAAACCTTGCAAAGTAGTTGTTAAGGTCATTTAGGAAGCTGATACTGTTGTCACTGGGACAGGGGGCAGCTTTATACTCCGTGATGACCTATATGCCCTACCCCATTCGTCTAGTGTTCGTGGGGTTCTCGAAGAAGTCCTGCACTTTCTGACTGTGAGCACGCTTTGCAACCTTAATGGCACGGTTCAGGTTAGCTCTGGCTGATTTTAATGCCACCATGTCGCCAGACTTGAAAGCCTTGTTCCGAGCCTTCAGCATTGCACGAACCTCACTGTTCATCCAGGGTTTCTCGTTGGCCCGTGTGGGGATGTTCTTGATCACACTGACCACCTCCATGCTATTCTGAATGTATGCGGACACAGACTCTGCATACTCCTCCACACATGTGTGATGATTATCGGTGGCGGCTTCCTTGAACATGTACCGGTCTGTGGTTTCGAAGCAGTCTTGTAATGCTTCCATTGCTCCCTCTGGCCAGGTCCTCACTTGCCTCACTGTAGCTTGCTTCCTGATCAGCAGGGGCTTGTATGCAGGAAGTAGCATCACAGATAGATGGTCTGAGGAGCCGAGTTGGGGGTGTGGCGCAGCTTTATACGCCTGTTTAGTATTGCTATAAACCAAGTCCAGATTGCTTCTACCCCTGGTTGCAAAATTCACATATTGATGGAAATGAGGGAAAACTGTTTTCATGTTAGCTTGATTAATATCCCCTGCAAGGATGAAAACTCCCCCTGGATGTGTAGTTTGCAGTTCAATGATGGAGCAGTACAAAGCATTCAAAGCTTCTTTGGTGTTAGCACTGGGGGAATGTACACTGCTGTGAAGATCATAGCACTGAATTTCTTGGGTAAATAAAATGGCCTACATTTTAAAGTTAATATTTCTACATCGGGAGAGCAGTGACATGAGCCTATCTTCCCGTTGTTGCACCAGTTGTTATTGAAACACCATCTCATCGGGATTTACCAGTGAGAGTGCTGCTCCTGTCCGACCGAAACATAGTTAGCTCCTCGATGCTAACTGCCTCGTCCGGAACGGATGGTATCAGCCACGTTTCTGTGAGAAATATGGCGCAGCAGTCTCTCATCTCGCGTCATGCATATAAATCCAGCTTCAAGTAGTCCAGTTTGTTCTCCAGGGAGCGGACATTTGAGAGCAGGATGGAAGGAAACGGCGTTCTGTGAGGATTAGCCTTTAGCTTTGTTGTTAGCCCCGGTCGGCATCCCCTCTTCTGCTTCCAATCACACCGCTTACGTCTCCTCTGTCTGCGGTCCCCTCTGGTACTAGGCTCCACTGCTTCCCAGGCCGCTGGATGTAGCCGGCGTAGTATTCCGAGGCTAGCGAGGAGGTCCAACGTATACACTCTTTTGGTCCAATACGGCCCGATCCATCCACATCCAAAATTGTCTGGCGGTCGTACGTTACCACGGAGTGTCCACGCTGGAAGCCAGCAATGAAATTCACAGAATTTACCGGTAGATTTGCCAAAATGTTCTATTATTATTATATTAGTTGCATATTATTTCACTTCTATCTATGATTATTGGGATCTTGTGTATAACTTTTCTGCTTTTTTTTCCATGCAGAATAATCAAGGAGGACTTGGACAACAACAGAGCAAAAATAAATAACACAAACACGTTTATATCAGTTTGGATGATCATTTAAAAACTGAGTATTTTTATAACCTACTTAAATTTTTAAACTCATGTAATGAAACTGTAGTTGTGATTATTTTCTCTGCTTTCATTGCAAATAATGATATGATAATAGTAATAGTATACTATTCCAATATTTACTGTTACTGGCTATAATGAAAGCAATTTGACACGATTAGAAAAGGACATCAATTGTGAATCACATATTAATAAAGTAACTGCTAAATAAGAGAATGTGGTAGAAATAGACCTTGAGGACTCTTTCTGGGACATCTTCTGGATTGTCTGCATGTTTTTAAAGGTACATGTCCCACTCCAAAAAGCATTCACAAGCATAAAAATCTATCATTAACTAATAATTAGGAATAACAACTTTAGAACGCTTGTCAACATGCGACACATCTCCATGACAACCATCTCTCACGATCAGGAAAATCAGACGCCGGCGGTGCCGGGAGCTCTTCGCCACTTCCTCTGGAGTAAAATAAAGGACCAAGAGTACACAAAAAAAATATTCGACATTCGTCTCTTAAATTTGCCATTAGTAAACCTCGGGCGACTGAGCAGCAGGTACGTGACGTAAATGTAACGCACGGACAATTGACGTAACCAGAAAGTATCCCGTAGGCGAGACCGTCCCAATTAATATCACTCCAGCCGCTGCTGGAGAACTCTCACCAAGACCCACACTTTGTCGACTCCATGGGCTGGTCCTTAGAAAGATGCAGCCCCCGAATTGAGACACAGCTAGAGTGTACCACAAGCTAGCTTGAAGCAGTTTAACTGTAGACTGCTAGTCTGCACCATACTGAAGCAGAATTAGTCAATAATGTCAGCCAAGGACGTTGTTATAATATCCAGTCACTTATCCCTCAAAATATGGCGACGCTGCTGATTATGTGTTTGACAGAGAAGCAGCTGGAATGAGATACTTTAGAAGTCCACTCTCCATCTACATTAAATTTTATAAATTGTATACAATATTTATCATCTAAAAGTGTGTTTTTCTTTTTTAAGGGCATGTTCAACGAGGAAATTGTGATTTAATGGATTTTAATTCTTTTCAGTGGGCGACATTGATTTGAGATGCAAGCGTTTGATCCACTTCATCACATTCACATATCTTTGTATATATGCTTGTATATTCACCATTAAACATTCAAAATACTCTCACGTCTGCACTGCCAAATGTGAATAAAGAGTACCTTTTGAATGTTTGCCTGTGGCTTACATTGTTGCAAGCCAGCACAGACAGGAAGTAAGGAGAGACACAGTAAGTTGTTCATTTTTGAGTGTTATGTGAACAAATAGGTAAGTTTGATGATTACGCTGCACAATGAATCTTGAAAATTTAATTTGTACTGTGTGCTACATAATAGCTACTTTTCTTACACAGTATTGTGTCGAGTTGGTGTATTTTCTGACCAATAGGCATGTAAATAGGTTTTTGACTGCATGTATTGACTAGTATATGTGCACATAGTTACTGTATGTTTATTAGAGGTGGGGGAAATAATCGATTTTCATATCCATGGCAATTTGGACATTGACAATTATAATATCTGTTAGTAAACATCAATAATCAATAATTGATTTATTGTAAATAAAGTAATGCAGACAGTTCTAAAAAGTTGCTGACTGCAGCGAACCACCTCACCAAGAGATCCGACCAGCTCCTCTATTGCAGGGTATTTAAAACTTATGTTCCAATTTTGCAAACAATTTCATTAATTTAAAAAATGCGGGGATTAATTCAACTGTTTCTTATTATAAATGCACTGTTTTTGAAAGTTGCAAGTGATCAAAGTTTATTTAGTGATACGAAAAGAAATGTAAAACTGCATTGATATTAAGGGTGTAATGGTACACAACAATTTTGGTTATCTCGGTTTAGAGGTCACAGTTCGGTTCATTTTCGGTACAGTAAGAAAACAACAAAATATACATTTTTTGGTCATTTATTTACAAAAGTTGTAAACAATCGCTTTATCCTTTTAACATTGGGAACACTATAATAATTTTGCCCACGTTAATCCACATTAAACTGCCTCAAGTTGTTGCTTTGATTAAATAAAATTACAAAACCTTTCTTCTACATATAAAAAGTGCAACATTAAACAGTTTCAAGTCAACTCATCATACTTAATTTATTACAGCACTTGGGAAGCCTGTAGTTGACTTTTATTATGTAAATGTTATATTTTTGTCAACATGAGATAGCAGGGACCATGCCCTTCAAAACTAAGCTGCTACATTACTAATGATTAATGTAACTACAGCTGAAAAAATAGTACAATAGCAATAGGAGAGACTATCCATCCCTGAACATCATGAAATTCAATGAAATAACAGACAGACAGGGCGTTGCTGCCCCTAACACACGCACACACACACACACACATGCACACACACACACAGCAAAATGAACTAACGTTACGCTAAAAGCTAATTGGCCATAACCTCAAGCCAGAACTGCGAGCGAGCTGAGCTGCAGTTTAAGTTTCTAGAAGGTCAACGGGCTCATAGTGATGTTAGTAATAGTTGTGACTGGGAGGTGTTTTTTATAAGAGCTCTGTGCTCTTGTGTCATCCTTTTGTGTTTCCCTCTTGTTTTCATGTGTTATTATATTTTTTTGCATTTTGGTCCGGGACCCTTTGGGACTGTGTGACAAGGGGTGGCACTTTCGTGACCTCTGTGGTGCTTTTTTTGTGGACTTCTGGATCTGCCTCCCGGGAGCCTTTTGGCCATGGAGACCAGCTGCAGGGTCTCTGCTACACCAGAGTCTGTTTGGATGTACTGGAGGAGATGCGGATGAGGGGACAGGACTGTGGAGCTAGCACTGAGCTACTGGGACGGAGAGGCTTCGCGGTGTCTTGACTGGGTGAGCAGGTGTCGGACACCTCAGTCACCTTGGACGTATCCTCGCTCATCCATGCGGACTGGACACTGGCCGAGAGAGGAGTCGGCTGTCTTGGTGGCCTTGTTGGGTCTGCTTCTGTCTCTGGCCATGCTCCCTCCACCCCAGCAGATGATGGCGTGGAACACCGCAGAGGCCACCACAGTGGATATGTTTATTTTACTTTTTATTCATAGCTGTATGTAGAAGTGTCTGGTTGTATCTGCTGCTTTAATGTCTTTAATGTCCTCTGTGTTCTTTGATGTTTGATGTTTCCCTCTTACACACATGGAAGAGGGATGTGTACTATGGCTATGAGTTGTTGTTTTTTTTTAATTTTTTTTTTTTCCCTTGGCCTCAGTCTGCACCCCCACTCCAGGGCCTAGGCTAAGACCGATTTTTTAATTTTATTTTAATCTTCTATTTTTTTCTTACCCCCCCCCCCCCCGGCCACCCCCCCCCCCCACCCTCCTCGTTTACCTGTATGTCATCTTTTTTTGTAAGGGGCGCTGGAAGCCGGCAGACCCGTCAGGGATCCTGTTCTGTCTCCCTGTAATGTTTGTCTGATCTTGAATGGGATTGTGCTGAAAATTGTAATTTTCCTGACGGAATAAATAAAGTACTACCTGTCTATCTATCTATCTAATTTGGGGAGAGTACGCTGTCCGCTGCTCCCATGCTAAACACATATCTGCTCATCTCGACGCCGGAGCACTGACTCCATGCGCTCTGAATACGCACTGCTGCTTACATCGCTCTGAATACGCACTGCTGATTGGCTGTGTATGTAACCAATCAGATGGTTGTGTGAGTGGGACAATGCTTGGTGCTGACACAGAGGCAGAAAGCAGAGCAGCTTGTGAAGAATTTTGCTCACAAACTCGTTCGGTACACCCGCGTGCCGAACCAAAACCCCTTACCAAAACGGTTTAATACAAATACACGTACCGTTACACCCCTAATCGATATACATAAATTAAAGATGCATCAATAATTGTTTTTTAATCGAATCGTAGCTCCTGAATTGAAATCGAATCGTGACGTAGCTAAAGATTCCCACTTCTAACGTTTATCGTATGGATGTCACGGTATGAAAATTTCTTACCAGGGTTATTGTGACCAAATTTATCACGGTTGTCATTATTGTCGCGCTATTTTTAAATGTGCCATACATTTTCAAAAAGACTTCAACTAAAATCTTCATTGAAAAAAGACAAACAACACATTCAAAATTATGAAGAAGAAACAATACTGTAGGTAAGAAACTTCAAGTAAAAATGTAATGTGTACATGAAAACAAAACAAGCATGACAAACAAAGTATTAAAGCTGCAAACAGCGATGGACGGGACCAAGTATATATGGAAGTGGCTGAGGAGAGGGAAGTCTGGGTTTCCCAGGTATAAGTTAGAACAACACACTACTTTGCATTATATTGTAGTTTTTACCTTCCATAACGTGCCTATTGAAAGATATAAGTTAGAAAAACCCGATGCTAACCGCCTATT
>NC_084614.1:52267389-52409889 GCF_033978795.1 Nerophis ophidion
GTTAAAAGAAAAGGTGATGTAACACAGTGGTGAACATGCCCTTTCCCAACTACTTTGGCACGTGTTGGAGCCAAGAAATTCTAAGTTAAATATTATTTACAAAAATAAAATAAAATGTATAAGTTTGAGTATCAAATATCTTGTCTTTGTAGTGCATTCAACTGAATATGGGTTAAAAAGGATTTGCAAATCATTGTATTCCGTTTATATTTATATCTAACACAATTTCCCAACTCATATTGAAATGTGGTCATATCCTTTAGAGATTGATGTCGGTTTCTGATACATTGCCGTCTGAGGGATCGAAGGTCACGGTCATTCAATGTTGGTTTCTGGCCATGGCGCTTGCGTGGAGTGATTTCTCCAGATTCTCGGAATCTTTTGATGATATTATGGACCGTAGATGTTGAAATCCCTAAATTTCTTGCAATTGCACTTTGAGAAACGTTGTTCTTAAACTGACTATACACTGTATTTCCTTGAATTGCCGCCGGGCATATAGTATGTGCCTGCCTTGAATAACTGCCGGGTAAAACTTGCTTCGCAAAATAATTAGCGCATGCTTAGTATTACCGCCTGGTCAAACTCGTGACGTCACGAGTGACACTTCCCCTGTCATCATTTTCAAAATGGAGGAGGCTGACTTCAATACCGGTAATTTGAAATCGCATAAAGGGAAGAAGATTAAGAGCTATTCAGTAGGATTTAATGTCCAAGCTTACATCACACTCAAATTTTTATTGCATGCCTTTGGTAAGTGCCGGAGTGAGAAGAGGTTTTAAAATGATTAGCGCATGCTTACTTTTACTACATGCGCAGTAAAGCGCAGGAGTGAGAAGAGGTTTTAAATCAATTAGCGCTCCAGTGGCAATTCAAGGAAATACGGTATATATATATATATATATATATACATATATATATATATATATATATATATATATATACATATATATATACATATATATATATATATATATATATATATACATATATACATATATACATATATATATATATATATATATATATATATATATACATATACATATATACATACATATATATACATATACATATATACATATACATATATATATATACATATACATATATACATATACATATACATATATACATATACATATATATATATATACATATATACATATATATATATATATATATATATATATATATATATATATATATACATATATACATACATATATATACATATATACATATATATATATACATATATATATATATATACATATACATATATATATATATACATATACATATATATATATATACATATATATATATATATATATACACATATACATATATATATATATACATATATATATATATACACACATATACATATATATACATATATATATATATATACATACATATATATATACATATATATATATATATATATACATATATATATATATATACACATATACATATATATATACATATATATATATATATATATACATATATATATATATATATATATACATATATACACACACAAATATATACATATACATAAATATGAACATATATACATAAATACATATCCATATATATATACTAGAGGTGTAACGGTACGTGTATTTGTATTGAACCGTTTCGGTATGGGGGGTTCGGTGCGGTGGTGTACCGAACGAGTTTCCACACGAACATATGAAGTAGTCGCCTAAGCTAAAGTCTTAATAAAGTGCTCTGCTTTCTGCCTCCTACACAGCATCCAGCATTGTCCCACCCACACAACCATCTCATTGGTTACAACCATAGCAGTGCGTATTCAGAGCGGTAACAACCAATCAGCAATGCGTATTCAGAGCTGTAGTCAGCGCTTCAGCATCGAGCAGATAGGTGTTTAGCAGGTCAGCATAAGGCAGCGTACTCTCCCCAAATTATAGTAAACACTTCCAAGTCAACTACCAGTAACATCACTATGAGTCTGTTGACGTTCTAGAAACAAACTGCAGCTCAGCTCGCTCGGAGTTCTGGCTTGAGGTGAAGGCTAATTAGCTTTTAGCGTAACATTAGCTCATTGTGCGGTGTGTGTGTGTGGTGGGGGGGTGTTACGGACAGTGTTGATTGAGCTGTGTTGAAGCAGCAAAAAAGGACGTGATGTTAAATGAAGAGTTTCTGTCTCTGATAGTTGATATATAATAATGTAAGTGCATCATTAAGTCTACATGAACTCCATGGTGTTCAGGGATGAATAGTCTCTCCTATTGCTATTGTACTATTTTTTTTCAGAAATAGTTACATTAATCATTAGTAATGTAGCAGCCTAATTTTGAATGGCAGGGTCCCTGCTATCACGTGTTGATACAAATATCACATTTACATAATAAAAATCAACTACTGGCTTCCCAAATGCTGTAATAAATTAAGCATGATGAGTTGACTTGAAACTGTTTAATTTTGCACTTTTTATATGTAAAAGAAAAGTTTTGTCATTTTATTTAAGCTAAGCAACAACTTCAGGCAGTTTAATGTGGATTAACATTGGCAGAATTATTTTAGTGTCCCCAATGTTAAAAGGATAAAGCGATTGTTTAAAAATTTGGTAAATAAATAACCAAAAAATATATACATTGTTGTTTTCTTACTGTACCGAAAATGAACCGAACCGTAACCTCTAAACAGAGGTACGTACCGAACTGAAATTTGTGTACCGTTACACCCTTAATATATACACAAACACACATATAAAAGTATACATACATATATACATATACACACATATATACATATATATAAATATATATGTAAAGATAGACTCATACATTGGAATAGAATGGTAAATAGATTATACTTGTATTACGATTTTTTTTTACCTTTAAAAAAGGTACCTAAAGCGCTTGGACACTATTAGTACATTCACCTACTGATGCCGCAGGATCAGAAGCAATTGGGGGTTTAGTATCTTGAGCAAAGATACTTGGACATGGTTACAGGGGAACTAAGCATGAAACCGACAACCCTCGGGTTGGGGACAAACTTCTATACCTCATTAGCCATGCTGCTCCGATTATAGATATAAACAGAATGAGTGAACATGGCGCTAAACTCCCAGCTGAAGACAGCAAAATAGATGGATGTTAGTTGTGACTTAAAGATGATGCACATTTGCAAGTAGCAATGATGATAACTGAGTATGCAGCATCGTGAGTTGAAAATGATGTTTACATTTTGAAAAGTCTTCACTATCCTGGAGGCGCATTTTGTTTATTTTGGGTCTTGTATCACTTCACAAGCACCCGTGATTGTAAAATTGTTAATTTGATTATTTATTAGTTTTACACAAGCCATGTGTAATGAATGTCTGGTGATTATATTCAGAGGTGGGTAGTAACGCGCTACATTTACTCCGTTACATCTACTTGAGTAACTTTTGGGATAGATTGTACTTCTAAGAGTAGTTTTTATGCAACATACTTTTACTTTTACTTGAGTATAGTCATAGAGAAGAAACGCTACTTTTATTCCGCTCCATTTATCTACATTCAGCTTGCTACTCGCTACTGATTTTTATCGATCTGTTATATTTTGTTTTGGTCCGTCAAACAGACCTTCAAAGTAGGATCTACGCATGCCTGTGTTTCACCAATCACATGCAGTCACTAATGACGTTGGACCAATCAAACAGAGAAAGGCGGTCACATGACCGTCGCACGTGGAACCTGACTTAAACAAGTTGAAAAACTTATTGGGGTGTTACCATTTAGTGGTCAATTGTACGGAATATGTACTGTACAATCTACTGATAAAAGTTTCAATCAATTAATCAAAAGTGTAAAGGAAAAAAGACACTTTTTATTTTAACCGCCTAAAGACTGATCGCACAGTTCCTGTCTTCAAAATAAAAGTGCCGCTCCATCGTGCTTGCGTTAACAAAATAAGAGTCACCGAAAGCCAGCGCAAACAAGCTAGCGAGCTACGGAGTTTGCCGCCAATGTATTTCTTGTAAAGTGTATAAAAACGAATATGGAAGCTGGACAAATAATATGCCCAAAAACTAACGACTTTCATGTGGTATTAGACAGAAAGGAGGAACTTTTTTTCTCCTCCATTTGAAAACGTGGACGTTATCAGCACTACTGTCTGATTCAAATCAGTGCAAGTCATCAGAATCAGCTAATACACCAACTTATGTTATTGTCTTCATGAAAGATAGGAATCTATATGCTAAACATGCATGTATATTCATTAAAACACCTTTTCCATGTGAACAAAAACGGCAAAATAAATAAATATAGATTATATACTGTATTAGGGCTGCAACTAACGATAAATTTGATAATCGATTAATCTGTTGATTATTACTTTGATTAATCGATTAATAATCGGATAAAAGAGACAAACTACATTTCTATCCTTTCCAATACTTTATTTTCAAAAAACAGCATACTGGCACCATGTCCTTTCGACTTGCCAAATAAAACAAGGCAAGAGTTACAAAAAAAGAAAAATTTTATAAAGTGCACCATTGTCCTGCACAATAGCAATAATTTTGCTTAGGGGAATTTCAAACCTGGCTACTACCTATTCCAACCATTCTGCAATGTTGGATGCTGAATGTCTTTCCTCTAGTGGCAAGGTTGTAAGGCAGATTGACTTGATGTTCCATTCCTCTCCAATGTAGTGGTATGTATTGCTAAGGTAGGCTACACTTGTCCACACATCAGTAGTGAGAGCAAGTTTGCTCTGGGTGGCTTTTATGTCAGTCTGCACAGCATGGAATGTCCGCTCGTACTTCCTCTCCATCAGTTTGGTAAAATGGTTCCCCGAGGGAAGAGTGTAACCGGGGTTGAGGACGTGAATCATTCTTCTAAAACCTTCATCCTCCACCATTGATATTGCCCTCATGTCAGTTACCACCATATTCAGGTAGCATCAGTCAGTGCAGCTGCTTGCCGTGGTGTGCGCACCTTCCTTTGTACCAAGTCGCTAATGCTGGCTTGTTTCTTTCTAAAATGAGAGAAACCATATTATGAACGTACATAGAAGCATCATTTACATGTAACTCAATACACACCCAGTTGATTTAATTAATCATTTCTGACAAATACGCCACCACATAAAAAAAACAGCTAAATTAAATAAATGGACATTGGAGTTGCAGAATACACCAATAATGACACACAAATGTAACTCATCAGATCAAAACTGGATCAGATATAGTACACGTTTCTGTTCTGAATAATAAAGGATTCACTTTAGGCTACCTCTGAATAATAGCATGAAATATTCCAGCACCTTCATAACGTTTAGTTATAATAAAGCGTCACTCAAGTCTAAATAGATTTATATAGCTTTATTGGGCCCAGCTACATCAATTCATTATGAAACCAACCTGAGATATTTCTGTCCGTTACGTTTTTTTCCAAATTGTTAAACGTGCGTTTTCTCTCTCAAAACGGAGTCAACTGTGCCGGAGACACATTATCAGCCCCGCGTTGCAACAAAGACAAAAAGTTAAAGTTACACTCAAAAAAGCTGAACTTATGAATGCCTGTTGCCACTCAAAACAACACAGAACATGAAGTTGTCGCACTATCCAAACAGTTCCTAACACTCTGAAAGTTAATACACAACAGTTGCTGCTGCGCTGCCTTAAAAAAAATATCCTCATTAACAAAAGATTAAAAACACACAAAGACGGACACAATGGATCAATATACTCGGACTATGGACTTAAAAAAGTTACATACCGTGAGTTCTCTTCATCCATGGCCCCTCTTCAGGTGCTGCCGAAGCAATGTTGTCCTTCGTGCCACGTACGCGAGGTCCATGCTGCTCATTTTGCAGGAAATGTCGTCTTTGAAGACTTTAAAGTAAAGTGTTCCGACACTTTTTACGACTTAGGTAGTACACTTTTATCCATTGAAGCAATAACCTCGAGATGTTTCTCCGCTGAACTATCCGTACTGTTTCCCTCCGTCATTTTTCGAACGTTTCCAAGCAAATGTGACATCGTGGTCACGTGAGCTGCACATGACACATCATTGGCTGGCTTACTGCCACCTCATGAGACGTGGGCTCAGCTGCCCTGGCGCTGTTTTGTACTGTTTCTGTACTTAATTTGATTATTGTTTTTAGCTGTTTGTAAATGTTGCAGTTTATAAATGAAGGTTCAGGGGGGAAAAAAAATTTAAAAAAATAAAACCATCGCGCATGCACATTGCATTCATCCAACGAATCGATGACCAAATTAATCGGCAACTATTTTTATAATCGATTAGTTGTTGCAGCCCTATACCGTATATATAAATATGTGTGTAAATATATATATACACATATATATATACACACATATATATATATATATATATATATATATATATGATGATATGTGTGTGTATGTATATGTATATATGAGGTAGATCACCTCGACTTGGTCATGTATTAAGTAATTGCAGTGTTTCCCACAGGTCAGGCATATATTTCTGGTGGTGGGGGGTGGGGGATTGGGGGGGCAGTGGCGGCGGCGGCGATGACCAAGAAGAACGCGGAGTTGGAATATAATTACAACACTTTATGTACATATTTATATACATATTTATATAATATTTACATATTTATATATGTAACTAAAAGCTCCATTCACTGCCAGAGTCCCATTGCTTTTATGAGCGGTTGCACGAGTCAAAAGCCGAAAAAAATATATATATATATATATTTTTTTTTTTTTAAAAAATTTTTATTTGTGGCGGCCGTAATTCTTTCGTGGCGGGCCGCAACAAATAAATGAATGTGTGGGAAACCCTGAATTGATTAACGTTGAAAAACTTATTGGGGTGTTACCATTTAGTGGTCAATTGTACGGAATATGTACTGTACTGTGCAATCTACTAATACAAGTTTCCATCAATCAATCAATCAATGAATGCCTACTGAGCCTATGGTGCTGTTAAGTTATTGTGGCTCAATTTGCCTTTTTTTTTATGTTAATGTATTATTATTTAATATATATTATTCTTTTAGTTGCTTAAGAGATATTCCTGGCTCTGAATTTGCTCATTGCTATTTTTATGTTTTTGTGCATTATTTGTTGCCGTAATCATTAAACGAACAGGTTACTCCTCAGTTACTCAGTACTTGAGTAGTTTTTTCACAACATACGTTTTACTCTTCCTCAAGTAAATATTTGGGTGACTACTCCTTAGTTTTACTTGAGTAATGAATCTCTAAAGTAACAGTACTCTTACTTGAGTACAATTTCTGGCTACTCTACCCACCTCTGATTATAGTCATGTGAGTAACAAAGTATCTAAAGTGATGTTTAGCTTCAAACAGGTTGATCGAGATTAGTACTTCCTGGTGCCTGCATGACAGAATTTGTACTTCCATTACTTTGTTTATAATACTTCACATGACACCTGTCACATACAAATTAACTGTATTCAGACATAATGCAACGAATCAAACGAAATCAAACTGTAATTAAAAAATAATTACGCCTGACTTTTAACAGCAAGCTAATTAAATACATATATTTATTTAGAAGCTCAATAAGTTACCTACCGTCTATAGTACCTTGATGGATTTGTACTGCACACCTATTTTCCAGGACGATTCAAATCCAAATGTGCAAAATGAGGTGAATATTGATGACAGCCATATGTGAAATGAAGTAATGTAATATGTAAAATATATATCAGGAGAGATGAACATAAGTAAGAGTACTCACCATTTGGTCCATATTTGTCCAAATGCACTTTGGCTTGTTCCGGAGTCAGTCCAGTGTTTTCATTCACACCGAAGAAGTCTAAAACTTCCCAGGTGGATTTCATGTGAGCATTTTCCATCTTTTTGTTCAATGATTCTAGACGTCGAAGTAGAACATTAAGAACGTTTATCAGAATGTCGTCGTGAAAAATCACCTGTTCTCTTGCCGTCTCAACGACAAACAATTCCGCACTGAAGAAAACACAAACTGTTCAATTCATTCTTACGTCGACCGCGTGTATGCGTGCGCGCGCGTGTGTGTGTGCGTGTGCGCGTGGGTGTGTTTGCGCGCACCACCTCTTCACTGTTGGACACGCCCTACTGCGCTCCCATTGGCTGTCTCTACCTGGACGCACCCCCCAGCCGCCACACTAATTACGTCATCATAGCAGCATATTCAAATCGAAAGAGTGACGTCTTTCCTTGCAAATATGGAGCTGGAGCTGAAGCTGCAGCGCCCTCACAAAAAAGTGTTTTCTTCAGTAAGTTGAATTAATGTAGAAAATGTTTCCCCATCCATCCATTTTTTACCACTTGTCCATTTTGGGTCTATATTATTATTATGTTTTCTTGATAAACAATATCGTAACATTATAGCAGCTGGGAGGAACAAAACCTTGATCTGTCATCATGGTAGCTTGTAGTCTGTCCCTGTTTCACAAATTAAACTTCTTCATGAAATATAATAATGTAAATCCTTTCTAAATACGATATTTTTACACATTTGTATTATCCTTGAACCTTTTTGAATTGATTGATTGATTGAAACTTTTATTAGTTGATTGCACAGTTCAGTACATATTCCGTACAATTGACCACTAAATGGTTTCACCCGAATAAGTTTTTCAACTTGTTTAAGTTGGGGCCCACGTTAATCAATTCATGGTACAAATATATACTATCAGCATAATGCAGTCATCATACAATTTAATCATCAGAGTAAATACATTTAATTATTTACATTATTTACAGTGCAGGGGGGTTAGGTTTATACTTTATTTAGCTTTTTAATAACACATATAAACTTAAGTGGTGTTTCTGTGTTTTCACTCAGTCATGTTACCCTTTGAAACATGTGGACCATTCTACAAGTCACGTGGTCCTCAGCAAGTTGCATCATTCCCATCCTCTGCAGGCTATGAAGAACAAAAATAAGTTCATTAATTTGTATATAAATATATTTTATCTAAAATTATTTACATTGTTATTGGTTTTGTTACCTACATCATGTTTATGTTATGCATTTTAAAATATTTTTGTTGAAACACTTTAGTGCTTATTGTCAACATCCATCCATCCGTTTTCTACCGCTTGTCGCTTTCGGGGTCGCGGATGTTGCTGGAGACTATCTCAGCTCCATTGGGGCATTAGGCAGGGTGCACCCTGGACAAGTTGCCACCTCATCGCGGGGCCAACACAAGTTATTAGCAATAATGTAATGTGGTTACATTTCATGTATTTATGTTTCTATGGAGGCAGGACAGTGGTGAAGTGGTTGGTCTTTCTGTGTAGGCTGTGCATATTCACATGGGCTCTCTCTGGGTACTCCGGCTTCTTGCCACCTCCAAAGACATGCATATGGGGATATGCTGATTGGCATCTTTTTTTTTCCAAGATGGCGCCGCTGTAGTGGCTGCTGTTGGCAGGAGCTCTGTGCTCTTGTGTTTCTGTCTTGTTTTCATGTGTTATTATATATATATATATTAGGGCTGGGCGATATTGGCTTTTATTAATATCGCAATATTGTTATGCCATATTGCGATATACGATTTGCCTTAGCCTTGAATGAACACTTGATGCATATAATCACAACAGTATGATGATTCTATGTGTCTACATTAAAACATTCTTCTTCATACTGCATTAATATATGCTACTTTTAAACTTTCATGCAGAGAAGGAAATCACAACCAAGTCAATTTACCAAAACTGTATTTATTAAAGTGATTAGCAGGTGACTTTTCAAATGATGCTACATATTAGCAGTAATGGTACTTTTGGTAGCAACGCTTGTGCCCTACACTTGACAAATTAAAGTTGTCTATTCCAGTGGTCCCCAACCACCGGGCCATGGCCCGATTGGTACCGGGCTGCAGAATAATTTTTTATTCATTTTTATAAAAATAATAATAAAATCAAATACTTTTTTAATTTTTTATTAAATGAACATAAAAAACACAATATACACTTACAATTAGTGCACCAACCACAAAAACCTCCCTTTTTCATGACAAAGAAAAAAAAAAAGGACATCATGTATGAGCTTCTGAGTAGGCAGCTTTAGCATTTCTTACTTTGTCTTAAGCACATGAGCAGCTGTTGTGCTTGGGTGGAAGTAGGAAACCTTCCTGATCCTCCCAAGGATGTGGTCCCAGTCCTGCCTCATTCACTGCATTTATTTGATTTTTGGCATTATCACTTGTGACTGGGATATCTTTATCTTCCATTCCTCCACTGCTTGTGTCAGTACCTGCGCAAGGTGACTCTCATAGAGGGGGCGTGTCTTCTCATCTCCCACTCTGCTGTGATGAAATGAGCGCTTATCGTCACAAAGTTCCCCTGGACCTCCACCCTTCTGTCGTGAGCGCAACAGATGACGCTCGGGATAATTCGTCCACAACTTTGTTCTTCTCTCGCTAATAAAAATCTGGCACAATCTTATCGTTGAAGTTCGTGCGCGACGGGATGTCGTAATGTGGCTGACGCACTTTCAGCATGCGTTTAAAACCCTTGTTTGGAACAATGGAGTTTACACCTATAAACACACCGATTAAATGGCACGGGGGGTTCAAGTTCCTCCGTTACGCCGCTCGCCATTACCACGCTGTGCGAACAACTTTTTTTTTTCATAAATCGGACCGCGGATCACGTGTGTGCCGAACTGAAGATATTGATCCGAACGGATAACGGATTAATGTTGATCCGTTGCACCACTATTTGTTACCATATTCGGACCTTCTGTCTCTCCTATGTACCACTCGACTGGGATGAGATTCAGCACCTCCGAGTCCGCTAGCGTCACAGCTAATGTTAGCCACGCTGCTACCTCTCTGGTGGGCGAGGGCGTATACGTATTTGACATATGACGTGAAAGTATGTGACGTATGTAAGAACCTGCGCTTACACTCTGTGAGAAGGAGACACAAGAAGGAGTGGAAAGAGCCTGTAGTGTAATGCTCGAGCTAAAAGCAACTGCGTCACAATGTATACTCGAATATTACGATATAGTCATTTTCTATATCGCACACAGTCAAAACTCCCATATATCGTATGTATCGATATATTGCCCAGGCCTAATATATATATATTTGTTGCCTTTTGGTTGGGGACCCTTTGGGACTGTGTGATAAAGGGTGGCACTTTTGTGACTTCTGCGGTGCTTTTTGGTGGACTTCTGGATCTGCCTCCCGGTAGCCTTTTGGCGATGGAGACCAGCTGCTGGGTCTCTGCCACACCACAGTCCGGTTGCCTACATACAGGGCATTGCAATAGTCATTTCTCAAGATCAGGTCCTGACAAAAACGGTTTCACTTTCGCTATTTGGCGTTGTTTATAAAAGGTTTTTTGAACAAAGTTAAGGTTATGACATCATTATAATAGGACTCCTTTAAGTCACTGGGTAGCCGGCTGCTTTGGGGATGCATGTGTTGGGACTGGAAGGAGAAGCAGTGCTTGCTGGTACTAAAGGTATTCTGGTTGCTGTCTCTGATGCACTAGCAGCAACATCATTGCTACCAGTGTATGCAGGAGCAGGAGCAGCACTACCCTTTTTAAAAGCTCTATAAACGGGTGCATTACACAGCTTTACATTTCTTGTTGTGCGCTGCTAAGAGCTGGAGCGGAAAGTCAGTGAGCTGGTTACATTAAACGTAAAAGTCAGAAGTACAGCCTATGGTGGGGCTTTACACAGGGCTCTGTCCAAAAGTCCAAAACGGGGTCAAGGATCGGGGAGAAGAAACCAGGTCCGGGAGGGAAGAACAGCAGCGGAGGCAAACAGCAGCAGTGGAGACACGAGCACTGTGGGGAGAGCGAGAGATAACAGGGATCTGGGAACAAAAGGCACAAGGAAACAAACAACGAGCGAAATCTGGATGGAAGTCAGAGACGTGCAGCTTATGGCTAGCAGATGTTACGTTCCGACGACGATGAGTCAGCGTCGAAGGTCTTTATACTGCCGTCCTTCATCAAAGCCAGGTGTGTCAGGCGTTGATTGCCTCCGTCTGCGGCAAAGAGTGGGCGCGGTCTGCCTGACAAGCGGGGGGGCGGGTCTTGTGCTCCCAGCGGAGCTTCTGAGCGCTCCCGCAGAAGAGGGAAGCACGGAGTGTGTGTGTGTGTCATAACAGTACCCCCATCCCCCTTATGCGAGGCTCCCGACAAGCGCCGGAGGGCTCCAGGGTTGGCCCGATAGAACTCTTTAAAGGCCTACTGAAACCCACTACTACCGACCACGCAGTCTGATAGTTTATATATCAATGATGAAATATTAACATTGCAACACATGCTAATACGGCCTTTTTAGTTGACTAAATTTTAAATTTCCCGGGAGTTTCTTGTTGAAAACGTCGCGGAATGATGACGTGTCAGCGTGACGTCACGGACTGCAAGGAAATATTAGCGCTGCGCACACACACATCTAAAAGTCGTCTGCTTTAACCGCATATTTACACAGTATTTTGGACATTTGTGTTGCTGAATCTTTTTGCAATTTGTTCAATTAATAACGGAGAAGTCAAAGTAGAAAGATGTAGTTGGGAAGCTTTAGCCTTTAGCCACACAAACACACAGTGATTACTTGTTTAAAATTCCCGGAGGTGAAGCTTTACTATGGATCAGAGCGGTCAAGCGAACATGGTTCCCAACCAAATGTCAACCAGCAGTTTTCGGTGAGAAAATTGTGGTAAAAAGTCGCCATTTACCAGAGATCAGCTGAGCTTGTGCCGTCCATACAGCTGCCGTCGACTTCCCTCACACACTGGCCTCAAGACACCCGTGGACAAAGCCCTCCGACTAACAGGTACTATTTAACTCACTAAAACACTAGCAACACAATAGAAAGATAAGGGATTTCCCCGGAATTATCCTAGTAAATGTGTCTAAAAACATCTGAATCCGTCCCAATGCAATCGCTTTTTTTTTAACTTGATTTTTATTTTTTTATTTTTTTCTAGCCCTTCGCTATCAATATCCTCGAACACGAATCTTTCATCCTCGCTCAAATTAATGGGGAAATTGTCGCTTTCTCAGTCCGAATAGCTCTTTTTGTTGGAGGCTCCCATTAATAACAATGTGAGGATGTGAGGAGCCCTCACACGGGTGACGTCATCGTCTGTGACTTCCGGTAAAGGTAAGGCTTTTCCATTAGCGACCAAAAGTTGCAAACTTTATCAAGGATGTTCTCTACTATATCCTTTCAGCAAAAATATGGCAATATCGCGAAATGATCAAGTATGACACATAGAATGGACCTGCTATCCCCGTTTAAATAAGAAAATCTAATTTCAGTAGGCCTTTAAGAAGTTCGGGGTCAGCAAGGTAAGAAGCAGGAACCCAAGACCTATCCTCAGGTCCATAACCCTCCCAATCTACCAAATACACTAACCCCTCCCCTGTCGACGAATCCCGAGGATCACTTTAACAGTCCAAACTGGATCTCCATTGTCCAAAATTCTAGGAAGGTGGGGAATGGGGTCAGGGGAGGAGAGTGGAGAACTAGCAACCGGCTTTATCTGGGAAACATGGATAACTGGTTGTTTTTTTAACTGAAGGTGGCAAAGAGAATTTGACTGCAACAGGGTTGATGATAGCCTCAATAGTGAAGGGTCCTACAAAACGAAGTGCGAGTTTACGGGATGGTACCTGTAGGTGAAGGTCCTTGGTACGTAGTAGTACTTTTTGGACCGGAGAGTAAACGGGGGCTGGAATGCGTCACCGGTTGGCTCTGTTGCACATTATTTCAGATGATCTAAGTAGAGACGCACAGGCAGCCTTTCATACCTGATGACACTTCTTGATATGCTTGCGAGAGGATGACAGAGATGCTTCAATCTCCTGTTGGGGAAACATAGGGGGTGGTACCTAAGGGAGCACTCGAATGGTGATAACCCTGTAGCTGAACTCTTTATGAAGTTATAGGCAAACTCGACCCAAGGTAGAAACTTGCTCCATGAGGATGGTTGTCGAGCGGAAATGCAGCGCAACATGGTCTCCACACTCTGGTTAGCCCTCTCAGCCTGACCCTTACTCTGCGGATGATAACCAGAAGTGAGACTGACCGTGGCCCCAATTCCCTTGCAGAAGGCCTGCCACACCCTGGATGTAAACTGGGGGCCACGGTCCGGGACAATGTCCACCGCAATGCCATGTTGTTTAACAATATGTGTAGTAAGAAGGTCAGCAGTCTCAGAGGAAGATGGAAGTTTGGGAAGTGGAACAAAATGTGCGGCTTTAGAAAAACGGTCAATAAAAGTGAGTATAGTTTTATTACCTTGGGATGGAGGAAAACCAGTAATGAAATCCATGGACATGTGAGACCATGGGCGACTGGGGACGGGAAGAGGACACAGCAGCCCTGCCGGTGGTCTGTGGGATGGTTTATCGCGTGCACAAATAGTGCATGCGGCAATAAACTCATGGGTATCCTTAGCCATGGACGGCCACCAGAACCGCTGGCGGATGAAGGAAAATGTGTGTTGAAATCACGGAGGACAAGAGAAGACACTGGAATGCCCGCACTCCAAAACTTGAGTACGTAGTTCACGATGAACAAATAGTCTGTTGGGAGGACCGCCACCTGGTCCCGGTTTCTTTCTCAAGGAGTCTTGCACAAGACCCTCCACTTTCTAAGTGACCATGCCGATAATCCTGGAAGGTGGAAGGATGGTTTCTTCTTCTGGTGCCTTGTCGGTGGTTTCTCCCAAGAACTGGCATGAGAGTGGATCAGCTTTGGTGTTACACGATCCTGGTCTAAAAGAGAGAACATAATTGAAGCAACCAAAAAAACTGGGACCAACGGGCCTGTCGATCATTTAGCCTCTTGGCTGCTCGGACAAGGAGAAGATTTCGGTGATCAGTGAGAACCTGAAATTGATGTTTAGCACCTTCCAACCAATGTCTCCACTCTTTTAAGGCCTCGTAGACAGCAAGTAACTCCCGATTACAAGCATCATAATTGCGCTCAGCAGGGGACAAACGTCCTGGGCGTGGAACTGTGGACCAGCTCTATACTCTCGGCAGGGTTCTTGAGGGTGCATGGGAGTTTGCCCAACCAGTCTACATGTGCTTTGTGGACTTGGAGAAGGCATTCGACCGTGTCCCTCGGGAAGTCCTGTGGGGAGTGCTCAGAGAGTATGGGGTATCGGACTGTCTTATTGTGGCGGTCCGTTCCCTGTACGATCAGTGCCAGAGCTTGGTCCGCATTGCCGGCAGTAAGTCGAACACATTTCCAGTGAGGGTTGGACTCCGCCAAGGCTGTCCTTTGTCACCGATTCTGTTCATAACTTTTATGGACAGAATTTCTAGGCGCAGTCAAGGCGTTGAGGGGGACCGGTTTGGTAACCGCAGGATTAGGTCTCTGCTTTTTGCAGATGATGTGGTCCTGATGGCTTCATCTGACCGGAATCTTCAGCTCTCGCTGGAACGGTTCGCAGCCGAGTGTGAAGCGACCGGAATGAGAATCAGCACCTCCAAGTCCGAGTCCATGGTTCTCGCCCGGAAAAGGGTGGAATGCCATCTCCGGGTTGGGGAGGAGACCCTGCCCCAAGTGGAGGAGTTCAAGTACCTAGGAGTCTTGTTCACGAGTGAGGGAAGAGTGGATCGTGAGATCGACAGGCGGATCGGTGCGGCGTCTACAGTAATGCGGACGTTGTACCGATCCGTTGTGGTGAAGAAGGAGCTGAGCCGGAAGGCAAAGCTCTCAATTTACCGGTCGATCTACGTTCCCATCCTCACCTATGGTCATGAGCTTTGGGTCATGACCGAAAGGATAAGATCACAGGTACAAGCGGCCGAAATGAGTTTCCTCCGCCGTGTGGCGGGGCTCTCCCTTAGAGATAGGGTGAGAAGTTCTGCAATCCGGGAGGAACTCAAAGTAAAGCCGCTGCTCCTTCACATCGAGAGGAGCCAGATGAGGTGGTTAGGGCATCTGGTCAGGATGCCACCCGAACGCCTCCCTAGGGAGGTGTTTAGGGCACGTCCAACAGGTAGGAGGCCACGGGGAAGACCCAGGACACGTTGGGAAGACTATGTCTCCCGGCTGGCCTGGGAACGCCTCGGGATCACCCGGGAAGAGCTAGACGAAGTGGCTGGGGAGAGGTAAGTCTGGGTTTCCCTGCTTAGGCTGTTGCCCCCGCGACCCGACCTCGGATAAGCGGAAGATGATGGATGGATGGATGGGCTGCTCGGACATGGAGAAGATTTCGGTGATCAGTGAGAGCCTGAAATTGATGTTTAGCACCTTCCAACCAATGTCTCCACTCTTTTAAGGCCTTGTAGACAGCAAGTAACTCCCGATTACAAACATCATAATTGCGCTCAGCAGGGGATAAACGTCTAGAAAAAAATGCACAGGGGTGGATCTTGCTGTCCTGTTTGGAGCGTTGCGAAAGACTGCGCCAACTCCCGAATCAGATGCATCTACCTCGACAATGAAGGGGCAGTCTTGATCCGGGTACACCAGGATGGGTGCCGAGACGAAGCTCCTTTTCAGGCACCAGAATGCCATTCCTGCTTCCTGGTTCCACTGAAAAGGTATATTTGTAAAAGTGAGTGCATGAAGTGGTGCGGCCAGCTTACTGAAGTCCTTGATAAATCGTCTGTAGAATCCAGGGAAGCCCAGAAAACGACGTAATTCGGTAGGGGAGAGGGTTGGGGCCATTCCACTACCGCCTTAACCTTCTTGGGGTCAGCCTTGATATGTCCCTTTTCAATGACAAAACCGAGAAACTCAACTAAAGAGGAATGAAACTCACATTTCTCTGTTTCGACGAGGAGTCGGTTCTCCAGTAATCGTTGAAGGACAAGATGGACGTGTTGTTGGTGTTTCTGGGGGTTTATGGAGAAAATTAATACAACGTCAAGGTCCCTAAGAATATCATTAATAAGGGCATGGAAAACTGCAGGAGCATTGGTCAAACCAAAAGGCATAACTCTATATTCGAAATGGCCAAGGTGAGTGTTGAATGCAGTCTTTATCTCGTTTCCCTCCCTGATACGGATCAGATGGTAAGCGTTGCGAAAATCTAATTTTGTAAAGATGGTGGCGGGGGTGAGTGGTTCAAAAGAAGAGTTAAGCAGAGGTAAAGGGTATCTATTCCTAACAGTTATGCTGTGCAGTTGACGGTAGTCAATGCAGGGACGAAGTGACCTGTCTTTCTTGCTAACAAAAAAAAAAATCCAGCAGCAACAGGGGACTTAGAAGGTCTGATGATTCCACAGGCAAGAGACTCAGAGGTGTAGTCCTTCATGGCTTGCTTTTAAGGTAGGGATAAGTTGTACAGTCGGCTGCAAGGAAGAACTGCATTAGGGATGAGGTCGATGGAGCAGTCGTAAGGTCTCTGAGGTGGAAGAGACAAAGCTTTTTCCTTGCTAAACACGGCGGATAAATCCTGGTATGCTCTGGGAACAAGGGAAAGGTCCACTGGAAGTGACACTGGCCTCGGCTTATTCGGATGAACGACTGCTGACTTGAGACAATGAGAATGGCAGTGGTTGCTCCAGGCCAGAATTTTACCCGTGGTCCAAGAGATGTGGGGGTCATGCTGGCTTAGCCAAGAACGCCCTAGGATGAGAGGGGCTACAGGGGCGTCCAAAACCCAGAAGCTGATGATTTCTGTATGGTTGCCAGAAAGGGTAAGAGACAAAGGTTAGTACGGTGCTTGATAGGGCCCAAAGGATGGCTATCTAGAGCCTGGGCGGACACAACATTTTCGAGAGGTATTAATGGAATACCCTTTTCTTGGGCGTACCTTAGGTCTATGAAGCTTTCGTCGGCTCCGGAGTCCAGGTATGCGTCCACGAACAATGTCCTAACTTCCCAAGTCAGACTCGCGGGGAAACAGAATACTAGGATTCTTCCGAGAAGGAGTTGTGGGGACAGTTGTATGGCTCACCAGGATCCCCTTGACTGGTGAGCCTGATCTTTTGGCCGAAAAGTGTAGTTGCGTATTTGATGATCCGCCCGGCCACAATAAAGACAGAGGCGAAGTTGAAACCTCCGTTCCCGTTCCTCGAAGGTGAGTTGGGACCTGCCAATTTGCATCGGTTCAGAAGGGGTGGTTTAAACCGGTCCAACTGAACCAGACTGCTTGGTGAGGGTTCGGTTGGAATAGTGTGAGGGTTTAGCTGAAGCTGTGCTGCCATAGTCGATCCTCCTCTCCGCCTCACGTTCTAGAAGGCGTTGGTCAAATAATGAG
Source organism: Nerophis ophidion (assembly GCF_033978795.1). Taxonomy (NCBI): domain Eukaryota; kingdom Metazoa; phylum Chordata; class Actinopteri; order Syngnathiformes; family Syngnathidae; genus Nerophis; species Nerophis ophidion. Next base: position 52,285,569 of record NC_084614.1, read on the forward strand.
GTCTTGACAGGTAGAAGGTCTGTCCCGCAACAAACCGTCCTTTATGGTTTCGTTGAGTCCTCTTCTATACGCGCTCTGAAGTGCCTTGTCGTCCCATCCACTCTCTACTGCCAGGGTTCAAAACTCCAAGGTGTAAGTAGCCACAGAACGGAAGCCCTGCCGAATAGATTGGAGTTTGGAGGCGGCGTCTCCGCCATCAGCGGGGTGATCAAAGACCGCCAAAAACTCCTTGCGAAAAGCGGCCTAATTAGTGTTTAGCCCCAAAGTTTTGCTGAGCGCTGATGTGGCCCACTTCACGCAGGCCCCGTGAGTAGGGAAAACATAAAGGCTACCTCAGCACCATCGTTAGCGTGCCTTGAAGGTTGGTGTAAAAAAATGAACTCACATTGAACCAGGAAGCCACGACAAAGCTCGAAATTTCCCTCAAAATTTTTAGGATTTGCTATTTTAGTTTCACGGAGTGGTGTAGCTCCTCCGGTGGCGAGTGAACTGGGTGCGCTAACGACTGGGGTGGGGGGTGGCACCTGATCAGTGTTGAGGTTGTCAAATCTGGACAACAGGCTGGCGAATGCAACGTCCAATTTGTCCTCCAGGGTGGAAAAACGGGTCTGATGTTGTTGTAGGACAGATTGGATGGTGGACAGGTCAGTAACTGGGGAAGTCCGGGCCAGTGGTCCAGCAGAAGTCTTAAGAGTGCCGTCTGGTTCCATCTTTGTTGGAACGTACTGTTATGTAAGACTGGGGAAGGAGATGGCACAACAACGGGATGTCAAGCTCAACAAGTTTATTGAGTACTTGATGATTATGTGGAGTGTGTATGCTACTATGTGTTTGCATGGAAGACTATGTGTGGAATTTACCATATGTAAATATCGTAAGGTTTGTTGAGGTGCGTTTTGGGTGTTCAGCGTCCAAGTCCAAGGGGAAGAAGCCAGGGGAATTCCAAGGTCCGAGCAGGTGTCAAAGGCAGGAGAGAGAAGTCCGAAAGTCCAAAACGAGGGAAGAAGCAGCAATGGAGACACGAGCGCTGTGGGGAGAGCGAGAGACAGCAGGGATCAGGGAACAAAAGACACACAGAAACAAACAACGAGCGAGTTCAGGATGGAAGTCAGAGACGTGCAGCTTACGGATAGCAGATATTACGTTCCGACGACGATGAGTCAGCGTCGAAGGTCTTTATACTGCCGTCCTTCATCAAAGCCAGGTGTGTCAGGCGTTGATTGCCTCCGTCTGCGGCAAAGAGTGGGCGCCTGCCTGACGAGCGGGGGGGCATGTCTGGTGCTCCCAGCGGAGCTTCTGAGCGCTCCCGCAGAAGAGGGAAGCACGGAGTGTGTGTGTGTCATAACAGTGCCCCCATCCCCCTTATGCGAGGCTCCCGACAAGCGCCGAAGGGCTCCAGGGTTGGCCCAATAGAACTCTTTAAAGGCCTACTGAAACCCACTACTACCGACAACGCAGTCTGATAGTTTATATACCAATGATGAAAAATGAACATTGCAACACATGCTAATTTGGCCTTTTTAGTTTACTAAATTGCAATTTTAAATTTCCCGGGAGTTTCTTGTTGAAAACGTCGCGGAATGATGACGTGTCCGCGTGACGTCACGGACTGTAAGGAAATATTAGCGCTGCGCACACACACAACTAAAAGTCGTCTGCTTTAACCGCATAATTACACAGTATTTTGGACATTTGTGTTGCTGAATCTTTTTGCAATTTTTTCAATTAATAATGGAGAAGTTAAAGTAGAAAGATGGAGTTGGGAAGCTTTAGCCTTTAGCCACACAAACACACAGTGATTCCTTGTTTAAAATTCCCGGAGGTGAAGCTTTACAATGGATCATAGCGGTCAAGCGAACATGGTTCCCGACCAAATGTCAACCAGCAGTTTTCGGTGAGAAAATTGTGGTAAAAAGTCGCCATTTACTGGGGATCAGCTGAGCTTGTGCGGTCCATACAGCTGCCTTCGACTTCCCTCAGACACTGGCCTCAAGACACCCGTGGACAAACCCCTCCGACTAACAGGTACTATTTAACTCACTAAAACATTAGCAACACAATAGAAAGATAAGGGATTTCCGAGATTTATCCTAGTAAATGTGTCTAAAAACATCTGAATCCGTCCCAATGCAATTGCCTTTTTTTTAAAACTTGATTTTTATTTAATAATTTTTTTCTGGCCCTTCGATATCAATATCCTCGAACATGAATCTTTCATCCACGCTCAAATTAATGGGGAAATTGTAATTTTCTCGGTCCGAATAGCTCTTTTTGATGGAGGCTCCCATTAAAAACAATGTGAGGATGTGAGGAGCCCTCACACGGGTGACGTCATCGTCTGCGACTTCCGGTAAAGGTAAGGCTTTTCTATTAGCGACCAAAAGTTGCGAACTTTATCGTCAATGTTCTCTACTAAATCCTTTCAGCAAAAATATGGCGATATCGCGAAATGATCAAGTATGACACATAGAATGGACCTGCTATCCCCGTTTAAATAAGAACATCTCATTTCCGTAGGCCTTTAAGAAGTTCGGGGTCAGCAAGGTAGGAAGCAAGAACCCAAGACCTATCCTCAGGTCCATAACCCTCCCAATCTACCAAATAGACTAACCCCTCCCCTGTCGACGAACCCCGAGGATCTCTTTAACAGTCCAAACAGGATCTCCATTGTCCAAAATTCTAGGAGGGTGGGGAATGGGTTCAGGGGAGGAGAGTGGAGAACTAGCAACCGGCTTTATCTGGGAAACATGGATAACTGGGTGTCTTTTAACTGAAGGTGGCAAACATAATTTGACTGCAACAGGGTTGATGATAGCCTCAGTAGTGAAGGGTCCTACAAAACGAGGTGCGAGTTTACGGGATGGTACCTGTAGGTGAAGGTCCTTGGTACGTAGTAGTACTTTTTGGCCCGGAGAGTAAACGGGGGCTGGAATGCGTCGCCGGTTGGCTCTGTTGCACATTCATCCAGATGATCTAAGTAGAGACGCACGGGCAGCCTTTCATACCTGATGACACTTCTTGATATGCTTGCGAGAGGATGACACAGATGCTTCAACCTCCTGTTGGGGAAACATAGGAGGTGGTACCCAAGGGAGCACTCGAATGGTGATAACCCCGCAGCTGAAGTTATAGGCAAACTCGACCCAAGGTAGAAACTTGCTCCATGAGGATGGTTGTCGAGCGGAAATGCAGCGCAACATGGTCTCCACACTCTGGTTAGCCCTCTCAGCCTGACCCTTACTCTGCGGATGATAACCAGAAGTGAGACTGACCGTGGCCCCAATTCCCTTGCAGAAGGCCTGCCACACCGGAATGCCATGTTGTTTAACAATATGTGTAGTAAGAAGGTCAGCAGTCTCAGAGGAAGATGGAAGTTTGGGAAGTGGAACAAAATGTGCGGGTTTAGAAAAACGGTCAATAAAAGTGAGTATGGTGGTATTACCTTGGGATGGAGGAAAACCAGTAATGAAATCCATGGATATGTGAGATCATGGGCGACTGGGGACAGGAAGAGGACACAGCAGCCCTGCCGGTGATCTGTGGGATGGTTTATTGCGTGCGCAAGTACTGCATGCGGCGATAAACTCACAGGTATCCTTAGCCATGGATGGCCACCAGAACCGCCGGCGGATGAAGGAAAATGTACGTTGAAATCACGGATGACAAAAGAAAAGACTGGAATGCCCCCACTCCAAAACTTGAGGTTGTAGTTCACGATGAACAAATAGTCTGTTGGGAGGACCGCCACCTGGTCCCGGTTTCTTTCTCAAGGAGTCTTGCACAAGACCCTCCACTTTCCAAGTGACCATGCGGATAATCCTGGAAGGTGGAAGGATGGTTTCTTATTCTGGTGCCTTGTCGGTGGTTTCTCCCAAGAACTGGCATGAGAGTGGATCAGCTTTGGTGTTACACGATCCTGGTCTAAAAGAGAGAACATAATTGAAGCAACCAAAAAAACTGGGACCAACGGGCCTGTCGATCATTTAGCCTCTTGGCTGCTCGGACATGGAGAAGATTTCGGTGATCAGTGAGAACCTGAAATTGATGTTTAGCACCTTCCAACCAATGTCTCCACTCTTTTAAGGCCTCGTAGACAGGAAGTAACTCCCGATTACCAGCATCATAATTGCGCTCAGCAAGGGATAAACGTCTAGAAAAAAATGCACAGGGGTGGATCTTGCTGTCCTGCTTGGAGCGTTGCGAAAGGACTGCGTCAACTCCCGAATCAGATGCATCTACCTCGACAATGAAGGGGCAGTCTTGATCCGGGTACACCAGGATGAGTGCCGAGACAAAACTCCTTTTCAGGCACCAGAATGCCATTCCTGCTTCCTGGTTCCACTGAAAAGGTCTATTTGTGGAAGTGAGTGCACGAAGTGGTGCGGCCAGCTTACTGAAGTCCTTGATAAATCGTCTGTAGAATCCAGCGAAGCCCAGAAAACGACGTAAATCGGTATGGGTAGAGGGTTGGGGCCATTCCACTACCGCCTTAACCTTCTTGGGGTCAGCCTTGATATGTCCCTTTTCAATGACAAAACCGAGAAACTCAACTGAAGAGGAATGAAACTCACATTTCTCTGCTTTGACGAGGAGTCGGTTCTCCAGTAATCGTTGAAGGACAAGATGGACGTGTTGTTGGTGTTTCTGGGGGTTTATGGAGAAAATTAATACATCGTCAAGGTCCCTAAGAATATCATTAAAAAGGGCTTGGAAAACAGCGCGAGCATTGGTCAAACCAAAAGGCATAACTCTATATTCGAAATGGTCAAAGTGAGTGCTGAATGCAGTCTTTCACTCGTCTCCCTCCCTGATGCGGACCAGATGATAAGCGTTGCGAAGATGTAATTTCGTAAAGATGGTGGCGGGGGTGAGTGGTTCAAAAGAAGAGTTAGGAATAGATACCCTTTACCTCTGCTTAACAGTTATGCTGTTCAGTTGAAAGTAGTCAATGCAGGGACGAAGTGACCCGTCCTTGCTAACAAAAAAAAAAATCCAGCAGCAACAGGGGACTTAGAAGGTCTGATGATTCCAGAGGCAAGAGACTCAGAGATGTAGTCCTTCATGGCTGGCTTTTCAGGTAGGGATAAGTTGTACAGTCAGCTGCAAGGAAGAACTGCATTAGGGATGAGGTCGATGGAGCAGTTGTAAGGTCTGTGAGTGGAAGAGACAACGCTTGTTCCTTGCTCAACACAGCGGTTAAATCCTGTTATGCTCTGGGAACTAGGGAAAGGTCCACCGGAAGTGACACTGTTCCCGTCTTATCCGGATGAATGACTGCTGACTTGAGACGATGAGAATGGCAGTGGTTGCTCCAGGCCAGAATTTTACCCGTGGCCAAAGATATGTGGGGATCATGCTGGCTTAGCCAAGAACGCCCTAGGACGAGAGGGGATACAGGGGCGTCCAAAACTCAGAAGCTGATGATTTCTGTATGGTTGCCAGAAAGGGTAAGAGACCAAGGTTTACTACGGTGCTTGATAGGGCCCAAAGGATGGCCATCTAGAGCCTGGGCAGACACAACATTTTTGAGAGGTATTAATGGAATACCCTTTTCTTGGGCTTACCTTAGGTCTTAGTCCAGGTATGCGTCCACGAACAATGTCCTAACTTCCCAAGTCAGACTCGCGGGAAACAAAATACTAGGATTCTTCCGAGAAGGAGTTGTGGGGACAGTTGCATGGCTCACCAGGATCCCCTTGACTGGTTAGCCTGATCTTTTTGCCAAAAAGTGCAGTTGCGTATTTGATGATCCGCCCGGCCACAATAAAGACAGAGGCAAAGTTGAAACCTCCGTTCCCGTTCCTTGAAGGTGAGTTGGGACCTGCCAATTTGCATCGGTTCATAAGGGGTGGTTTAAACCGTTCCAACTGAGCCAGACTGCTTGGTGAGGGTTCGGTTGGAATAGTGTGAGGGTTTAGCTGAAGCTCTGCTGCCATAGTCGATCCTCCTCTCCGCCTCACGTTCTAGAAGGCGTTGGTCAAATAATAGCGCTAACTCAATGAGGTCTTGACAGGTAGAAGGTCTGTCCCGCAACAAACCGTCCTTTATGGTTTCGTTGTGTCCTCTTCTATACGCGCTCTGAAGTGCCTTGTCGTCCCATCTACTCTCTACTGCCAGGGTTCGAAACTCCAAGGTGTAAGTAACCACAGAACGGAAGCCCTGCCGAATAGATTGGAGTTTGGAGGCGGCGTCTCCGCCATCAGCGGGGTGATCAAAGATCGCCAAAAACTCCTCGCGAAAAGCGGCGTAATTAGTGTTTAGCCCCAAAGTTTTGCCGAGCACTGATGTGGCCCACTTCAGTGCAGGTCCCATGAGTAGGGAAAACATAAAGACTACTTTAGCACCATTGTTAGCATACCTTGAAGGTTGGTGTAAAAAAATGAACTCACATTGAACCAGGAAGCCACGACAAAGCTCGAAATTTCCCTCAAAGTTTTTAGAATTTGCTCTCTTAGGTGCACGGATGGGTGTATCTCCCCTGGTGGTGAGTGAACTGGGTGCGCTAACGACTGGTGTGGAGGGTGTCACCTTACCAGTGTTGAGGTTGTCAAATCTGGACAACAGGCTGGCGAATGCAACGTCCAATTTGTCCTCCAGGGTGGAAAAACGGGTCTGATGTTGTTTTAGGACAGATTGGATGGTGGACAGGTCAGTAACTGGGGAAGTCCGGGCCAGTGGTCCGGCCGAAGACTTATGGGTGCCGTCTGGTTCCATCTTGGTCGGAACGTACTGTTATGTAAGACTGGGGAAGGAGATGGCACAACAACGGGATGTCAAGCTCAACAGGTTTATTGAGTACTTGATGATTACGTGGAGTGTGTATGCTACTATGTGTTTGCATGGACGACTATGTGTGGAATTTACCATATGTAAATATCGTAAGGTTTGTTGAGGTGCGTGTTGGGTGTTCTGTGTCCAAGTCCAAACGGGAAGAAGCCAGGGAACTTCCAAGGTCCGAGCGGGGTTTAAAGGCAGGAGAGAGAAGTCCGAAAGTCCAAAACGAGGGAAGAACAGCAGTGGAGGCAAACAGCAGCAGTGGAGACACGAGCGCTGTGGGGAGAGCGAGAGACAACAGGGATCAGGGAACAAAGGGCACACAGAAAAACAACGAGCGAGATCAGGACGGAAGTCAGAGACGTGCACCTTACGGCTAGCAGATATTACGTTCCGACGACAATGAGTCAGCTTCGAAGGTCTTTATACTGCCGTCCTTCATCAAATCCAGGTGTGTCAGGTGTTGATTGCCTGCAGATGCGGCGGAGAGTGGGCGCGGTCTGCCTGACGAGCGCGGGGGCGGGTCTGGTGCTCCCATCGGAGCTTCTGAGCGCTCCCGCAGAAAAGGGAAGCACGGAGTGTGTGTGTGTCATAACAATAACGATGTCTTCAGGGACATGATTAATCAATTATGTTTTGTGTGTGTTGATGACATTCTTATCTCTTCCAAAAATCTCCCAGAACATGTCTGCCACATCCGTCTTGTCTTACAGCAATTATTCGAGTATCAGCTATATGTCAAAGTTGAGAAATGCAAATTTCACTCGCCATAGGTGTCATATCTGGGGTTCATCGTGGAAAAAGGCAATCTCAAAGCTGAACCTGCCAAAATTCATGCAGTGGTCGAGTGGCCATCTCCTACATCAAGGAAGCACTTGCAAAAATGATTTGGTGTTGCTGACTTCTATATGTGTATTACCCGCAACTTTAGCAGCCAAGGTGAACCTTTGACAAAGCTGACATTATCTACAGTACCTCCCAGTGGACGCCAAAAAACGAGACTGCCTTTGTTCACTAAAACAAAAATGCTGAAGCTAAAATAAGTACGTTGATCCTGTTTTACAATTTAATTTTGAGGGTCAGACACAGGAGTTGGAGGAGTTCCGTGCAAGCATTCCCCGGATTGACAAGAGGCTCCACTCTTGTGCCTTCTTCTCGCGTTGCCTCACGGCGGCTGAAGGAAACTATGATGTTTGGAATAGAGAGCTGCAGGCCATTGTTCTTACGCTCTAGGAGTGGAGGCACTGGTTGGAGGCGACTGCCACGCCATTCCTGGTCGTCCTAACCAGGACCTGGAGTCCGCTCTCTGCTGTGTGTGCCACTGATACCCTTCGTCCTGGTCCCCCCATCTCCCTTGGGTGGAATATGCTCACAGTTCCCTCACCTCCTCGGCCACAAGTACTGTATGTATCCTTTTAAAGTTGCTCACGGTTTTTAGCCGCCTCAATTTTACTTCTCAGAAGTTGCAGATCGCCATCCCATCTGTCTACCAGCATATCCCCAGAGCTCATCGGGTGTGGCGGGATACAGGAGCGGCTTTGTCCCGGACGGCTGCCCGGAACAGTAGGCTGTTTTTAATAAATGTTTACATTTGGATTTATCATGATTGTTCACAGGTTATTACTCACTTGCACCATTTAAAATATATATAAAAAAAACTATTTCAAACATTACCAATCAATATATCCTCAGTTGGTAGAGCGACCGTGCTTGCAATTTGTGGGTTTTAGGTTCCATTTCAGCTTCCACCATTCTAATCTCTGCCGTTGTGACCTTGGGGCAAGGAACTTTGCCCTTGCTCCCAGTGCCACCCACACTGGTTTAAATGTATCTTAAATTTAAATCAATATGTAAAGCACTTTGAGTCTGTACAGCAAAAAAAACCCCAAAAAAACCTAATATGCGAATGCGCATCTATGTGGGTGTGGGTGCGCACACATTCATTTAATAGCGTATTTTTGATTCCCCTTGACAATTTGTTTGGCAAACGTTCCTCCTCATTTTGGTAGAAAATTAATGTGCAGACTTACGTGTAAAAACAGCTGTGTAAATGTGATCACAGATCACTCTGAGACAGCAGACAGTTTAAATAAATTACAATAAAAAACTACTAAAGTCAGTGTAGTGATTTCGATATCAAATGTATTTAGATGCTTATTTCATTTAATTACACACATATTCAATATCTATACAAGTACACATACTTCAGAACTGTATAAATATACATATTGTATATATATTGTGTGTATGTGTATACATATATACACATGGATCGATAAATGTGTCATATATGTATATAATATATAAATATAATATGTACATATATATAGGCTACATACACTATATGTGTGTATATATATTTATTACTTTACATGTAGTCGGCTATCAGCCCTCTGCAAAAAGTTTAAACACCCCTGAACTAAACTATCAAGCCTCTAAGTTTTGAACTACAGTTAGGGTTAGGGTTTGCCATTAATGTTTGGATGTGCAGTTAAGGTTTCCCTGTAGGGCAGGGGTCGGGAACCTTTTTGGCTGAGAGAGCCATACAAGCGAAATATTTTAAAAAGTATTTCTGTGAGAGCCAGATAATATTTTTTCAAGACTGAATACAACTAAATGTGTGCATTTTTAAGTAAGACCAACATTTTTAGAGTACAGTAAGTCTCTTATTCGTTTTAATAACATTGTTATTCTGAAGCTAACCAACAATAAATAAAATACTTCTTACCATTAATGCGACTTCTTGAACAGGTGCGGTAGAAACCGGATGGATGGATTACAATGCATGAGAATGTTTTGTATTTTGAACGTTATTTTTGACACTGTGATTACCAGCGGAATTATTAATTACTTACCGTATTAAGCAATGTCAGCTAAGATTTATCCGAGGGCCAGATGCAGTCATCAAAAGAGCCACATCTGGCTTTAGAGCCATAAACCTGTAGCCCTACCCCTGCTGCTGGGTTTTAATGTACGGTTGGGGGTGATTTTTATTCAGCTTTTACGAATTTGATTTATCATAATTCACAGGTTAGTACCTGCAGAATTCCAATTTTTAATAAAACAATTTCAAACATAGGCTTCACGGTGGCAGAGGGGTTAGTGCATCTGCCTCACAATACAAAGTTCCTGCAGTCCTGGGTTCAAATCCAGGCTCGGGATCTTTCTGTGTGGAGTTTGCATGTTCTCCCCGTGAATGTGTGGGTTCCCTCCGGGTACTCCGGCTTCCTCCCACTTCCAAAGACATGCACCTGGGGATACGTTGATTGGCAACACTAAATTGGCCCTAGTGTGTGAATGTGAGTGTGAATGTTGTCTGTCTATCTGTGTTGGCCTCGCGATGACGTGGCGACTTGTCCAGGGTGTACCCTGCCTTCCGCCCGATTGTAGCTGAGATAGGCGCCAGCGCCCCCCGCGACCCCGAAAGGGAATAAGCGGTAGTAAATGGATGGATGGATGGAATTTCAAACATTACCAATTAACCTACATGAGATTTGAACCCTGACACACTTCTTCAGAGATTAAGCATCATAACCCACTATTCAGCCTCTAAGTTTGGAGCTACTGTCAGGGTTTGTGTTTGTCATTAGAGTTTCAATGTACAATTAGGGTTTCCCAACATAAAGTTGGAGTTTGCATGTTCTCCCTACGACTGTGTGGGTTCTCTCCGGGTACTCCAGCTTCCTCACACTTCCAAAGACATGCACCTGGGGATAGGTCAATTGGCAACACTAAATTGGCCCTAGTGTTTGAATGTGAGTGTGAATGTTGACTTTCTCTCTGTTCTGTGTGGGCCCTGTGATGAAGCGCCGACTTGTCCAGAGTGGACCCCGACTTCCTCCCGAGTGCAGCTAGGATAGGCTGCGATCCCCGAGAGGGACAAGCAGTAGAATATTGGATGGGTGGATGGATGGATGGATGTACAGTTGGGTGATTACATGTTTTTAATCAGACTTTTTTAAATTTGGATTTATCATGATTATTCACAGGTTATTACTTACTCCTATTAATAAAGTTATTAAAAAAAAAATAATTTCAACTAATACAGATCAACCTACTTGAGATTTGAACCCTGACCCACATGTTCAGAGATCAAGCATCATAACCCACTGAACTATCCAGCCTTAAGGTTTTATCTGCTGACCTGTCCTGGACCCAAAATACAACTGCGGTCATCCGGAAGGCCCAGCGGGGACTCCATTTCCTGAGGGTGCTGAGGAAGAACAGACTGGAGAGGCAGCTGATGGTGACCTTCTATCGCTGGGCTGTCGAGAGCCTGCTGACGTACTGCATAACAGTGTGGTACGCCAGCTGCACTGAAGCAGACAAACAGGTGATTCAGAGGGTCATAAAGTCGGCACAAAAAATCATCGGCTGTCCCCTGCCCTCCCTGAAGGACTTACACAACTCCCGTTGCCTCAACAGAGCAAAAAACATTACCAAGGACAGCACACACCCTGGCTTCCACCGGTCCGACTTGCTACCATCAGGCAGGCGCTACAGGTGCATCAGAGCCAGACCAAACAGGCTCAGAGACAGCTTCTTTCCCAAAGCTGTCACCATGTTGAACTCTAACTTATGATAATAATAATTCACGCCTATACAATATAATGCCCTAATACCCTACTGTGCAATACTACCCTTCGAGTGCAATACGTCCGTCACTGATTGTTATTTATTACTTCGGTACTCCTGTCTTGCGCTGTATATTGTACAGTATTTGTATTTTGTACTTCTATAGTGTTTTGTATATTGTACAGAATTGCTTATTATTTTTATTGGATAGTAAGTAGTCTGTTTATTTAAATTGTTAGTTTTTCCTTTATTACCTCTTATGTCATTTATTTCACCCCATATTTGTTCCCACTACCGCACCTTAAGTTGGAGTCGTTAATCTCGTTATATGCAAATATAATGACAATAAAGTTCATTCTATTGTATTCTATTCTAAGATACAGTTAGGGCAAGGGTTTTCCAGTAGGGTTATAGGTTAGAGGTATCCTCAATGTACAGTTAGGGTTAGGGTTTTTCATTAGGGTTTCAATATATTATATATTAACAACCCATACAATATCTTTCTCTGCAGTACAGAATTTAGTTGTAAAAAGCTGCTTCCGTGTCCCTCCCATGTCTCTTGCTGGCTGCTGTGAACAAACCCCCGGACTCTGCTTCTTGCCTCTTCGGCTTGGCGCTGATGTGACATAGATTGCCGTCATAGCACGTATCTCAAAAGCAGAGATTCCAACCATTGGAGTACTCTCTATAGTTCAAGAATTAGGGTAATTTGAAAAATGCACTGCACAACGTGTTGGAAAAATAATTTGGAGACGTCCGTTGGATTGGGTTGAAAAGCTTAAAGGGGAACATTATCACAATTTCAGAAGGGTTGAAACCAATAAAAATCAGTTCCCAGTAGCTTATTTTATTTTTAGAAGTTTTTTTTCAAAAATTTTACCCATCATGGAATATCCCGAAAAAAGGCTTTTTAAGTGCCTGATTTTCGCTATCTGTAAATCCACCGTCCCTTTTCCTGTGACGTCATCTAGTGATGCCAACATGGCGGATAGCCCAGCAAGATATAGCAACATTAAATCGGATTCAGACTCGGATTTCAGCGGTTTAAGCGATTCAAAAGATTACACATGTATTGAAACGGATGGTTAGAGTATGGAGGCAGATAGCGAAAACAAAATTGAAGAAGAAACTGAAGCTATTGACCGAATAGCTATTGAAGCTATTCGGCGATCGCCTTCTAACCAACGATTGAGTGTCGCAGGATATCCATACATCTCTGTGCCATGTCTGTCTTAGCATCACCGGTAAAATGCGCAGACCAGACGAGGTACTTTCGCAACTTTTGACACTGGAGCAACTTCAATCAGTCGATTGGGATTAAATGTGGTTGAAGGGAAAGGCTGGATGCAAATATAACCACAAATGTGCATACAGCTAGCTTAAATAGCATGTTAGCATCATTAGCTGGCAGTCATGCCGCGACCAAATATGTCTGATTAGCACATAAGTCAATTACATCAACAAAACTCACCTTTGTGATTTTGTTAACTTTATCGTTGGAAATGCATCTGCAGGATATCCATAGCTGTTATCTACCGCCCCCCAGGGCCCTATTCGGACTTTATTAATGAATTCTCAGAGTTCGTTGCTGATCTAGTGACACACGCCGATAATATAATCATAATGGGGGACTTTAATATCCATATGAATACCCCATCGGACCCACCGTGCGTAGCGCTCCAGACTGTAATTGATAGCTGTGGTCTCACACAAATAATAAATGAACCCACGCATCGCAACGGTAATACGATAGACCTAGTGCTTGTCAGGGGCATCACCGTTTCCAAAGTTACGATACTCCCGTATACTAAAGTATTGTCTGATCATTACCTTATAAAATTCGAGGTTCAGACGCATGTTCGTCAAACTAATAATAATAATACCTGCTATAGCAGCCGCAACATTAATACAGCCACAACGACAACTCTTGCTGACCTACTGCCCTCGGTAATGGCACCATTCCCAAAGTATGTGGGCTCTATTGATAACCTCACTAACAACTTTAACGACGCCCTGCGCGAAACCATTGATAACATAGCACCGCTAAAGTTAAAAAAGGCTCCAAAAAAGCGCACCCCGTGGTTTACAGAAGAAACTAGAGCTCAGAAATTATTATGTAGAAAGCTGGAACGCAAATGGCGCACGACTAAACTTGAGGTGCACCATCAAGCATGGAGTGATGGTTTAATAACTTATAAACGCATGCTTACCTTAGCTAAAGCTAAATATTACTCAAATCTCATCCACCGTAATAAAAACGATCCTAAATTTTTGTTTAGTACGGTAGCATCGCTAACCCAACAAGGGACTCCTTCCAGTAGCTCAACCCACTCAGCTGATGACTTTATGCAATTCTTTAGTAAGAAAATTGAAGTCATTAGAAAGGAGATTAAAGACAATGCGTCCCAGCTACAACGGGGTTCTATTAACACTGACACAATGGTATATACGGCGGATACTGCCCTCCAAAATAGTTTCTCCCGTTTTGAGGAAATAACATTAGAGGAATTGTTACAACGTGTAAATGGAATAAAACAGACAACATGTTTACTTGACCCTCTTCCTGGGAAACTGATCAAGGAGCTCTTTGAATTATTAGGTCCATCAGTGCTAAATATTATAAACTTATCACTCTCCTCGGGCACTGTTCCCCTAGCATTCAAAAAAGCGGTTATTCATCCTCTTCTTAAAAGACCTAACCTCGATCCTGAACTCATGGTAAATTACCGACCGGTGTCTCACCTTCCCTTTATTTCAAAAACCCTTGAAAAAATTGTTGCGGAGCAGTTAAATGAACACTTAGCGTCTAACAATCTATGTGAAACCTTTCAATCCGGTTTCAGGGCAAATCACTCCACGGAGACAGCCCTCGCAAAAATGACTAATGATCTATTGCCAACGATGGATTCTGATGCGTCATCTATGTTGCTGCTCCTCGATCTTAGCGCTGCTTTCGATACCGTCGATCATAATATTTTATTAGAACGTATCAAAACACGAATTGGTATGTCAGACTTAGCCCTGTCTTGGTTTAACTCTTATCTTACTGATAGGATGCAGTGTGTCTCCCATAACAATGTGACCTCGGACTACGTTAAGGTAACGTGTGGAGTTCCCCAGGGTTCGGTCCTTGGCCCTGCACTCTTCAGCATCTACATGCTGCCGCTAGGTGACATCATACGCAAATACGGTATTAGCTTTCACTGTTATGCTGATGACACCCAACTCTACATGCCCCTAAAGCTGACCAACACGCCGGATTGTAGTCAGCTGGAGGCGTGTCTTAATGAAATTAAACAATGGATGTCCGCTAACTTTTTGCAACTCAACGCCAAAAAAACGGAAATGCTGATTATCGGTCCTGCTAGACACCGAACTCTATTTAATAATACAACTCTAACATTTGACAACCAAACAATTAAACAAGGCGACACGGTAAAGAATCTGGGTATTATCTTCGACCCAACTCTCTCCTTTGAGGCACACATTAAAAGCGTTACTAAAACGGCCTTCTTTCATCTCCGTAACATCGCTAAAATTCGCTCCATTCTGTCCACTAAAGACGCTGAGATCATTATCCATGCGTTTGTTACGTCTCGCCTCGACTACTGTAACGTATTATTTTCGGGTCTCCCCATGTCTAGCATTAAAAGATTACAGTTGGTACAAAATGCGGCTGCTAGACTTTTGACAAGAACAAGAAAGTTTGATCACATTACGCCTGTACTGGCTCACCTGCACTGGCTTCCTGTGCACTTAAGATGTGACTTTAAGGTTTTACTACTTACGTATAAAATACTACACGGTCTAGCTCCATCTTATCTTGCCGATTGTATTGTACCATATGTCCCGGCAAGAAATCTGCGTTCAAAGGACTCCGGCTTATTAGTGATTCCCAAAGCCCAAAAAAAGTCTGCGGGCTATAGAGCATTTTCCGTTCGGGCTCCAGTACTCTGGAATACCCTCCCGGTAACAGTTCGCGATGCCACCTCAGTAGAAGCATTTAAGTCTCACCTTAAAACTCATTTGTATACTCTAGCCTTTAAATAGACTCCTTTTTTAGACCAGTTGATCTGCCGTTTCTTTTCTTTTTCTTCTATGTCCCACTCTCCCGTGTGGAGGGGGTCCGGTCCGATCCGGTGGCCATGTACTGCTCGCCTGTGTATCGGCTGGGGACATCTCTGCGCTGCTGGTCCGCCTACGCTTGGGATGGTTTCCTGCTGGCTCCGCTGTGAACGGGACTCTCGCTGCTGTGTCTTGGATCCTCTTTGGACTGGACTCTCGCGACTGTGTTGTATCCATTGTGGATTGAACTTTCACAGTATCATGTTAGATCCGCTCGACATCCATTGCTTTCCTCCTCTCTAAGGTTCTCATAGTCATCATTGTCACTGACGTCCCACTGGGTCATTATTGTCACCAATGTCCCACTGGGTGTGAGTTTTCCTTGCCCTTATGTGGGCCTACCGAGGATGTCGTGGTGGTTTGTGCAGCCCTTTGAGACACTAGTGATTTAGGGCTATATAAGTAAACATTGATTGATGATTGATTGATTGATATCTCTGTGCCATGTCTGTCTTAGCATCGCCGGTAAAATGTGCAGACCAAACGAGGGACTTTCGCATCTCTTGACACTGGAGCAACTTAAATCCGTCGATTGGTAAATGTTTGTTTGGCATTAAATGTGGGTTGAGGGAAAGGCTGGATGCAAATATAGCTACAAATGTACATACAGCTACCCTAAATAGCATGTTAGCATCGATTAGCATGGCATGCTAATCGATGCACACTCCACGTAAATCAACTTGAATCCGTCCCTGATCATGTTGTTACACCCTCCGACAACACACCGACAAGGCATGATGTCTCCAAGGTACGGAAAACAGTCGAAAAAACAGAAAATAACAGAGCTGATTTGACTTGGTGTGTGTAATGTGTTTGAGAAAATGGCGGATTGACTGCCTATGTGACGTCACGTTTTGACGTCATCGCTCCGAGAGCGAATAATAGAAAGGCGTTTAATCCGCCAAAATTCACCCATTTAGAGTTCGGAAATCGGTTAAAAAAATATATGGTCTTTTTTCTGCAACATCAAGGTATATATTGACGTTTACATAGGTCTGGTGATAATGTTCCCCTTTAACGGGTCACATAGGTCCCACTGGCTTTAATTTGCCGAGCACTGAGCTAGGGTTTCCCATTAGGGTTTCAATGTACGGTTAGGTTTTCCCATTATGGTTAAGGATCAGAGGTTGAGGTTTGATTAACCACAGGTTATTTCTCACTTGCATTATTTAAATCATATATATAAACTATTTCAAACAGTACCAATCAACCTAACTGAGGTTTGAACCCTAACACACTTGTTTAGAGACCAACCATCATAACCCACTAAGCTATCCAGCCTCTAAACTTTGAGTAACAGTTACGGTTAGGGTTTGGCATTGGGGTTTCAATGTGCAGTTAGGCTTACTGTTTCCCATTAGGGTTAAGGGGTTAGGCATTTGGGTTAGGGCAATGGTTCTCAACCTTTTTTCAGTGAAGTACCCCCTGTGAACATTTTTTCATTCAAGTACCCCCTAATCAGAGCAAAGCATTTTTGGTTGGAAAAAAAGAGATAAAGAAGTAAAATGAAGCAATACATCATCAGTTTCTGATTTATTCAATTGTATAACAGTGCAGAATATTGCTCATTTGTAGTGGTCTTTCTTGAACTATTTGGAAAAAAAGATATAAAAATAACTGAAAACTTGTTGAAAAATAAACAAGTGATACAATTATAAATAAAAAGTTCTACAAATAGAAGTAATCATCAACTTAAAGTGCCCTCTTTGGGGATTTTATTAGAGATCCATTTGGATTCATGAACTTAATTCTGAACATTTCTTCACAAAAAAAGAAATCTTTAACACCAATATTTATGGACCATGTCCACAAAAAAATCTGTCAACACTTAATATTGCATTGTTGCATTTCTATCACAGTACATGAACTAAAATTCATATTTTGTTGAAGTATTATTCAATAAATAAATGTATAAAGTATTTTGGAAGTGTTGCTATTTTTAGAATATTTTTAAAAAAAATCTCACATACCCTTTGGCATACCTTCAAGTACCCCCAGGGGTGCGCGTACCCCCATTTGAGAACCAATAGGTTAGGGATTGGAATTGATAAGATTTCACTTAGGCTAAACGATTAGTTTTTTTTTAGCGATTCTCTTATTGACTCTTATTTTGAAAAAAAAAAAGAACAAAAAGGTGCATTATTACCAATTTTGTTTACAGGTAACATGACCTTACAAAGCCAACGGTGAGGTCTTACGAGGCACATACACAGCATAGAAAAAAAGGTACTTTCATTTTTTTTATAATAAATACATATTACTCTGTACAATTGAACCAAATATAGCATATGTGGAATTTACACAATAATAACATTTAGTAACGTGATTTTAACTCTTTACATGCAAAGTGAGATACGTAAAGCCTTTTTGAGACGGATCAAGCCAACGAAGAGGATTATCATGGTGTGGCTTAAGGTGCAGACCCTGTGCCCTTCAACACCATCATCTCACAGACCCTGGTGCAGAAACTCCCCTCTCTGGAAATGAGCCCCACACTGGGGAACTGAGTCCTGGACTTCCTGACCAATACACCCTTGGAAAGTCAGGGTACACAACACTGTTTCCCCCTCCATCCCACTCAACACTAGCTCTCCCCAGGGTTGTGTGCTAAGCTCCCTCCCGGTCACTATGCTGACGTATGACTGCTCGGTGAGACACCCCAGCTGTCATATAGTAAAGTTCGCGGACGACACAGCAGTCATCACTAACAACGATGAGTTCAAATACAGACAAGAAGTTGAACGCCTGGAGCAGTGGTGCGAAAAAAAAAACCCTCTACATCTCTGTAAAGAAGACCAAACAGATGGTGGTGGACTTCAGAAGAGATAGAAATGGTAAATGGGTGTGGGGGGCGTGGCCTGCAGACCTGCAGAGAAGCCAGGTGTGCCAGGACCGTCTTCAAGATCAGCGACAGGTGCGTATATGACACAGCTGAGAGTATTTGTTTAATCACCTGTCGTTCTGTTAAAGGCAGCGGTCGGGAAGGAAAGGGGGAGTTGTTGATTGCGGTTGGTGAAGCACGAGGAGAGCGAGAGCAAGACAGACGACTCTGAAGAAACCATTTATGTGCTCGATCGAAGAAAATGACAATTGCTGAAAAGCACAAAAGACTTTGCACAACCTGACGCAAGTTTATTGTAAAATAAACATTGTTGTAACTCTGAAAAGGAGTGGTGATGTCGGTGACTGGTGGTCCAAAGAACCCGGAGAGGCAAGACCTCCACAATGGGTTATACTGTACCTTCAAGGCACTCAAAGCACTTTCACAAAGATAGACGGACATCATTTACACTCACATTCATACACTAGTGCGGATTTAGTTTTGCCAATCAACCTGACCCCAGGTGCATGTCTTTAGAGGTGGGAGGAAGCCGGAGTATCCGGGGGGAACCCACGCATTCACGGGGAGATCATGCAAACTCCACGCAGAAAGACCCCGAGCCCAGCGATTGAACTCAGGACCTGGGTAAATAAATATTTATTTAAGTTGGAAAAAACTTATACAATATTTCAATAAAAAATTGTCCTTCCCCCAAGACTGGCCGGAGTTCACATAGGACCCCAAAATAGGTGTCTTACACTATGCCTGTAACACAAGGCTCATTAATTAATTAAAGGCCCACTGAAATTAGATTTTCTTATTTAAACGGGGATAGCAGGTCCATTCTATGTGTCATACTTGATCATTTCGCGATATTGCCATATTTTTGCTGAAAGGATTTAGTAGAGAACATCCACGATA
The DNA here is from genome assembly GCF_033978795.1 of Nerophis ophidion. Classification (NCBI taxonomy): domain Eukaryota; kingdom Metazoa; phylum Chordata; class Actinopteri; order Syngnathiformes; family Syngnathidae; genus Nerophis; species Nerophis ophidion. The sequence goes on from NC_084614.1 coordinate 52,304,785, forward strand.
AAGTTCGCAACTGGAGAAAAGCCATGCCTCTACCGGAAGTCGCAGACGATGACGTCACATGTTGATGGCTCCTCATATATTCACATTGATTTTAATGGGAGCCTCCAACAAAAACAGCTATTCAGACCGAGAAAACGACAATTTATCCATTAATTTAAGCGAGGATGAAATATTTGTGTTTGAGGATATTGATAGCGACGGACTAGAAAAACCAAAAAAAGTTAAAAAAAACAAAACGCGATTGCAATCGCGTTGCATTGAGACGGATTCATACGTTTTTAGAGACATTTACTAGGACAATTCTGGGAAATCCCTTATCTTTCTATTGTGTTGCTAGTGTTTTAGTGAGTTTAACAGTACCTGATAGTCGGAAGTGTTCGTCCACGGCCGGGTGTTGACGCCAATGTCTCAGGGAAGTCGACGGCAGCTGTACGGGAGGCACAAGCTCAGCTGATATCCGGTAAGAGGCAACTTTTTAACCACAATTTTCATACCGAAACCTGCTGGTTGACATGTAGTCGGGATCCATGTTCGCTGTGATCCATAGTAAAGTTTCACGTCCGTGAATTTTAAACAAGGAATTACCGTGTTTTTGTGTGGCGAAAGGCTAAAGCTTCCCAACTCCGTCTTTCTACTTTGACTTCTCCAATATTAATTGAACAAATTGCAAAAGATTCAGCAACACAGATGTCCAAAATACTGTATAATTATGCCGTTAAAGCAGACGACTTTTAGCTGTGTGTGTACGCAGCGCTCATATTCATAACAGCCCGTGACGTCACGAGTACACGTCATCATTACAAGACGTTTTCAAGAAAAAAGTCCCGGGAAATTTAAAATTGCAATTTAGTAAACTAAAAAGGCCGTATTGGCATGTGTTGCAATGTTAATATTTCATCATTGATATATAAACTATCAGACTGCGTGGTGGGTAGTAGTGGGTTTCAGTAGGCCTTTAAGCACTATATGTGGCACTGTTTCTGTTTTATATTTTGCGTTTACAGTTGCAAAAATTCTATTTGTCATTTGCTGCTCTATTGCTGTTCGACATGTCCCTCAGGCACAAATAACGTTTTTGTTTCTTGTATTTGAATGATACAACATGGAGGACTCTGCTGTCCAAGTGACTGCAAAGTTTCAGGAGTAAAGTATAGAAAGATTTTGAGGTGTGACAACCTTTGTCTAAGGATGGTGCAGAGATGCAACAAAGCTCAGGAGAAAAGGTGCTGCCCACATTGCAGAATTAAAATAAAACTCTGACCTGATTCCACAGCAAAGGGCTGAGATTCACACAAGCTTGCAGAAGACAGCTGACTATGTGACCTACTTGCAAAGCCCAGCCGACTACTGTACAGCACTTGACCCAAAAGAGGATGAAAATACATCAAATTGTTAAGACCTGTTAGGCCAGGCCATTCTTAGAACTAGTTTGTGGGTGTTTTTCCTGTGTCTTTGGCTTCACTTCCTGTTTTACACTCTTATCTTGGTTCCACTTCTTGTTTTGTTTGTATTTTGTTTACCCTAGCTTTACTTTTTACAGTTTGACCTCCAACCCAGCCGCCTGCTGCTCCAATCCTGCAGCCAGCTACAGCATTTCATCCAATCCTGCAGCCTCCGCAACATCTAGCTTGCCCTCCTTCCTTATTGTGTAGGCGCCTGTCTGGCACACGCACTTCTCCACTTCGTCGGCCAAGAATGTGGCCGTTCCATGGACACCCTCCTCGTCATCAGCAGCAATGCCCATGACCCTTGGACCCTTACAGCTGCCAGTGGCATCCACCATTCTCTAGACGTCCGCCTCGCCTGCTGCAGTGGCGTTATAGGGGAACATTATCACCAGACCTATGTAAGCGTCAATATATACCTTGATGTTGCAGAAAAAAAGACCATATAATTTTTTAACCGATTTCCGAACTCTAAATGGGTGAATTTTGGCGAATTAAACGCCTTTCTATTTATCGCTCTCAGAGCGATGACGTCAGAACGTGACGTCACATAGGTAATAAAGCCGAAATTTTTTCAAACACATTACAAACACCGGGTCTCAGCTCTGTTATTTTCAGTTTTTTCGACTGTTTTCCGTACCTTGGAGACATCATGCCTCGTCGGTGTGTTGTCGGAGGGTGTAACAACACGATCAGGAACGGATTCAAGTTGCACCACTGGCCCAAAGATGCGAAAGTGGCAAAAAATTGGACGAAATTTGTTCAAAATACGAGTGTGGGGAAAGCTGACGAAATGGTCAGTCATTTGTTCCGCACACTTTACAGATGAAAGCTATGCTACTACAGAGATGGCAAGATTGTGTGGATATCCTGCGACGCTCAAAGCAGATGCATTTCCAACCATAAAGTCAAAGAAATCTGCCCCCAGACCCCCATTGAATGTGCCGGAGTGTCTGCACATTTCACCGACGATGCCAAGGCAGACATGGCACAGAGATGTGTGGATAACCTGCAGATGCATTTGCAACGATAAAGTCAACGAAATCACAAAGGTGAGTTTTGTTGATGTTCTTGACTTATGTGCTAATCAGACATATTTGGTTGCGGCGTGACTGCCAGATAATCGATGCTAACATGCTATTTACCGGCGGTGCTAAAGCAGACATGGCATAGAGATCTATGGATAACCTGCAGATGCATTTGCAACGATAAAGTCAACAAATTCACAAAGGGGAGTTTTGTTGATGTTGACTGCCAGCTAATCGGTGCTAACATGCTACGCCAATCGATGCTAACATGCTATTTACCGGCGGTGCTAAAGCAGACATGGCACAGAGATGTATGGATAACCTGCAGATGCATTTGCAACGATAAAGTCAACAAAATCACAAAGGTGAGTTTTGTTGATGTTGATTTATGTGCTAATCAGACATATTTGGTTGCGGCGTCACTGCCAGCTAATCGATGCTAACATGCTATTTACCAGCGGTGCTAAAGCAGACATGGCACAGAGGTGTATGGATAACCTGCAGATGCATTTGCAACGATAAAGTCAACGAATTCACAAAGGTGAGTTTTGTTGATGTTGACTGCCAGCTAATCGATGCTAACATGCTATGCTAATCGATGCTAACATGCTATTTACCGGCAGTGCTAAAGCAGACATGGCACAGAGATGTATGGATAACCTGCAGATGCATTTGCAACTATATTACGTTTCCTTCCACCGACATTTAATGCGAAAAAAACACTTACCAATCGAAGGATTTAAGTTGCTCCAGTGTCAAGAGATGCGAAAGTCCTGATCGTTTGGTCCGCACATTTTACCGGCGATGCTAACGCAGCTATTCAGCCATGCTATGGCTATGAATAGCATCAATAGCTATTCGCTCAATAGCTTCAGTTTCTTTTTCAATACTTTCATACTCCAACCATCTGTTTCAATACATGCGTAATCTGTTGAATCGCTTAAGCCGCTGAAATCCGAGTCTGAATCTGAGTTAATGTCGTTATATCTTGCTGTGGTATTCGCCATTGTTTGTTTACATTGGCAGCACTGTATGACGTCACAGGGAAATGGATAGTCGCATAGAAAATAGCGAAAATCAAGCACTTTAGAGATTTTTTTAGGGATATTTCGGGACCGGTAAAATTTTGAAAAAAACTTCAAAAAATACAACAAGCCACTGGGAACTGATTTTTTTTTGTTTTTAACCGTTTTGAAATTGTGATAATGTTCCCCTTTAAACACCAACAGGTGGACAGAAGTTTAACTTAATCTCCACGGTCTTGAAACTGAAAGATTTCTACACCAAAAAAGAAACAAATCCATCCATCCATTTTCTACCGCTTGTCCCGTTCAAGGTCGCGGAGGGTGCTTGAGCCTATCTCAGCTGCCTTCGGGCGGAAGGCCGGGGTACACCCTGGACAAGTCGCCACCTCATCGCAGGTCCAACACAAATAGACAACATTCACACTCACATTCACACACTAGGACTAATTTAGTGTTGCCAATCAGGCTATCCCCAGGTGCATGTCTTTGGAGGTGGGAGGAAGCCGGGAGTCCCCGAAGGAAACCCACGCAGTCACAGGGAGAACATGCACACTCCACACGGAAAGATCCCGAGTGTCATGATCCATGGTCCGGATCATGTTTTTGTTATGTTTTGTTAGTTTTGGACTGCCATAGTTCCTGTTTTGTGCACTCCTGGGTTTATTTTGGTCACCATGGGGATTAATTGGTTTCACCTGCCGCTGGTTAGTGGTCCCACGCTCAGCTGCTGTCAACCACCAATCAGAGACCTATTTAGTCAGCTTGCTCGCCACGCTCTCTCTGTCTGGCGTCATCGTTTTCTTCATGCAACCTGTCTACGTAAGTTTTGCTTGTCTCCTAGCCAATGCTAAGTGGTAGCCTTGTCTACTTAAGTTTTGCTTGTTTCTAGTCCATACTCAGTGGTAGCTTAGTTTTCGAGAGCGATCAGCACATTGTTTATTTTGCTTGTTTTCTGTTTTTGGTACTTCGCGTTATTTTCGAGAATAAATCATGTTCTTACCTGCACGCTTTGGCTGGAGTGGTCCGTCTGCATTTCGGGAGAACGAACCCCGCAGTAAGCGGCGAAAACCCCGTCGTGACACCGAGCCTGGGATTGAACTCAGGACCTTTGTATTGTTAGGCACATGCACCAACCCCTGCTCCACCGTGCTACCTACAATAGGAAACAAAAGACTTAAGAAATAAACGTGTTAATAGGAAACCAGAAATAGAGGGGGAAAAAATAAAAGAAAATCAAGATTTAATATCATCCATCCATCCATCTTTTTCTACCGCTTGTCCCTTTTAGGGTCGTGGGGGGCGCTGGTGCCTATCTCAGCTACAATCAGGCAAAAGGTGGGGTACACCCTGGACAAGTCGCCACCTCATCACAGGGCGATTTAATATCACTAAAGCCAAAATGAGGAATAGCTAAGTCACAAAAAAAACAAAACTGAAAATAAATATCCATCCATCCATCCATCCATTTTCTACCGCTTATTGCCTTTGGGGTCGCGGGGGGCGCTGGAGGTTATCTCAGCTACAATCGGGCAGAAGGCGGTGTACACCCTGGACAAGTCTCCACCTTATCGCAGGGCCAACACAGACAGACAACGTTCACAGTCACATCCCCAGGTGCATGTCTTTGGAGGTGGGAAGAAGCTGGAGCACCCGTAGGGAACCCACACAGACACGGGGAAAACATGCAAACTCCACACAGAAAGATCCTGAGCCCAGGATTGAACCCAGGACTACTCAGGACCTTTGTATTGTGAAGCAGACCCACCAACCCCTCTCCCACCATATTTCAACAAATATAAACTACAAGGATAGTAAAATTAATCAACAAAAGAATAAATCAAATCTATATCTAAGGAAACGAAATAGTTCTTTAAATAACTAATGTACAAAAAAAGAACATAACCAAAAATAACAACGTTCGCCGATAATTGGCTAAGCACAGCCGGTGTGCTTTCCAGCGGCCTGCCACCGAGAAGAATTGAAGGGTGCTGAACATGGATGCGTCATGGAAACCCATATCTGTCCACCAGAGAAAGGCTCATAGTCCAATTGTTAAAAGGGAACATTATCACAATTTCATAAGGGTAAAAACCAATAAAAATCAGTTCCCAGTGACGCCAATACAAACATGGCAGATAGAACAGAAAGATATAGCGACATTAGCTCGGATTCAGACTCGGATTTCAGCGGCTTAAGCGATTCAACAGATTACGCATGTATTGAAACGGATCGTTGGAGTATGGAGGCAGATAGCGAAAACGAAATTGAAGAAGAAACTGAAGCTATTGAGCCATATCACGACGGACAAAGGCAACACGGACAAATTCGGCGATCGCCTTCTAACCAACGATTGCATCTTTTCACCACTGGAGCAACTTAAATCTGTCGATTGGTAAGTGTTTGTTTGGCATTAAATGTGGGTGGAGTGAAAGGCTTGATGCAAATATAGCTACAAATGTACATACAGGTAGCCTAAATAGCATGTTAGCATCGATTAGCTGGCAGTCATGCCGTGACCAAATATGTCTGATTAGCACATAAGTCAATAACATCAACAAAACTCACCTTTTTGATTTCGTTGACTTTATCGTTGGAAATGCATCTGCTTTGAGTGTCGCAGGATATCCACAAATCTCTGTCGTAGCATCGCTATCGTCGGAAAAATGTGCAGAACAAACGAGGGACTCTAACCAAAGATTGCATCTTTCGACCACTGGTGCAATTTGAATCCGTCGATTGGTATGTGTTTGTTTGGCATCAAATGTGGGTGGAGGGAAAGGCTGGATGCAAATATATCTACAAATGAGGCATATTGATCCAATATTTACATACAGCCTAAATAGCATGTTAGCATCGATTAGCATGCCGTGCTAATCGATGCACACTCCACGTAAGTCAACTTGAATCCGTCCCTGATCGTGTTGTTACACCCTCCGACAACACACCGACGAGGCATGATGTCTCCAAGGTACGGAAAACAGTCGAAAAAATGGAAAATAACAGAGCTGATTTGACTTGGTGCGTGTACTAAGATTGAGAAAATGGCGGATTGCTTCCGGTTGTAACGTCACGGGTGAAAGGTCATTACTGCGACAGCGAACAATTGAAAGGCGTTTAAATCGCCAAATTCACCCTTTTAGAGTTCGGAAATCGGTTAAAAAAGCATATGGTCTTTTTTCTGCAACATCAAGGTATATATTGACGCTTACATAGGTCTGGTGATAATGTTCCCCTTTAAGAACCAGCCAGACAAGCGAGTCATCTTACCACACAAGCCACGCTGCATTGGGCACACACCCAACGCAGAGCCCAAAGTAACCTGAGGCTGCGAGTCAGCTGCACCAAGTGCGCTTAATTGGTGATTAACACCATGTTGCACCTTACAGCCACACCAGCTGCACTGCACGGGGAACAAGAACGCAAACCTTCAAAACAGTACACTCCTGATTATTAATCAGGCAATTAAGAAAGTGTACTTAACCCCCTTGGCCCTTCTCGGCGGCCAGAACACCAAAGTTGACAGAATAGTCACCAAGTCCAAGTCTATCATCACACTGCAGGTGAATTCCCATGTTTTTAGCAATACTTGACATTGATCTGTTTTTTTTCAAGTCAGTGTGAAAGGTAAAATTCAGATTTTTTTTTTTCTAATTCAACCCAGACCTCTCTAGAATGTGTATATGTCCTGTATTCATGTATGTGTACGTATATGAATGTGTATGTATCCGATGCCAGTGGTTCATAACCTTTTTTCAGTGATGTACCCCCTGTGAACATTGTTTTAATTCAAGTACCCCCTAATCAGAGCAAAGCATTTTTGGTTGAAAAAAAGAGATAAAGAAGTAAAATACGGCACTATGTCATCAGTTTCTGATTTATTAAATTGTATAACAGTGCAAAATATTGCTCCTTTGTAGTGGTCTTTCTTGAACTATTTGGAAAAAATATATAAAAATAACTAAAAACTTTTTGAAAAATAAACAAGTGATTCAATTACAAATAAAGATTTCTACACATATAAGTAATCATCAACTTAAAGGGCCTTCTTTGGAGATTGTAATAGAGATCCATCTGGATTCATGAACTTAATTCTAAACAATTCTTCACAAAAAAATAAATCTTTAACATCAATCTTTATGGAACATGTCCACAAAAAAATCTAGCTGTCAACACTGAATATTGCATTGTTGCATTTTATTTCACAGTTTAAGAACTTACATTCATACAAACCCCGTTTCCATATGAGTTGGGAAATTGTGTTAGATGTAAATATAAATATAAAAGTTGAATATTTGATGTTCAAACTGATAAACTTTTTTTTTTTTTTAGCAAATAATCATTAACTTTAGAATTTAATGCCAGCAACACGTGACAAAGAAGTTGGGAAAGGTGGCAATAAATACTGATAAAGTTGAGGAATGCTCATCAAACACTTATTTGGAACATCCCACAGGTGTGCAGGGTGATTGGGAACAGGTAGGTGCCATGATTGGGTATAAAAGCAGCTTCCATTAAATGCTAAGTAATTCACAAACAAGGATGGGGCGAGGGTCACCAATTTGTAAGCAAATTGTCGAACAGTATTAGAACATTTCTCAACGAGCTATTGCCAGGAATTTTGGGATTTTACCATCTACGGTCCTTAAAATCATCAAAAGGTTCAGAGAAACTAGAGAAATCACATCACGTAAGCAATGATATTAGGGACCTTTGATCCCTCAGGCGGTACTGCATCAAAAACCGACATCAGTGTGTAAAGGATATCACCACATGGCCTCAGGAACACTTCATAAAACCATTGTCAGTAACTACAGTTGGTCGCTACATCTGTAAGTGCAAGTTAAAACTCTACTATGCAAAGCGAAAGTCATTTATCAACAACACCCAGTAACGCCGCCGGCTTCGCTGTGCCCGAGCTCATCTAAGATGCACTGATGCAAAGTGGAAAAGTGTTCTGTGGTCTGACGAGTCCACATTTCAAATTATATTTGGAAACTGTGGACGTGGTGTCCTCCGGAACAATGAGGAAAATAATCATCCGGATTGTTATAGGCGCAAAGTTCAAAAGCCAGCATCTATGATGCTATGGGGGGGTGTATTAGTGCCCAAAGCATGGGTAACTTTCACATCTGTGAAGGCACCATTAATGCTGAATGGTCCATACAGGTTTTGGAGCAACATATGTTGTCATCCAAGCAACGTTATCATGGACGCCCCTGCTTATTTCAGCAAAACAATGCCAAGCCACATGTCACAACAACGTGGCTTCTTAGTAAAAGAGTGCGGGTACTTTCCTGGCCCGCCTGCAGTCCAGACCTGTCTTCCATCGAAAATGTGTGGTGCATTATGAAGCGTAAAATACCACAACAAGACTGTTGAACAACTTAAGCTGTACATCAAGCAAGAATGGGAAATAATTCCACTTTCAAAGCTTCAACAATTAGTTTCCTCCGTTCCCGAACGTTTATTGAGTGTTGTTAAATGAAAATGTGATGTAACACAGCGGTGAACATGCCCTTTCCCAACTACTTTGGCACGTGTTGCAGCCATGAAATTCTAACTTATTTATTATTTGCAAAAAAAAATAAAGTTTATGAGTTTGAACATCAAATATCTTGTCTTTGTAGTGCATTCAATTGAATATTGATTGAAAAGGATTTGCAAATCATTGTATTCCGTTTATATTTACATATAACACAATTTCCCAACTCATATGGAAACGGGGTTTGTATTTTGTTTGAGTATTATTCAATAAATATATTTAAAAAGGATTTTTGAATTGTTGCTCTTTTTAGAATATTTTTGAAAAATCTCACGTACCCTTTGGCATACCTTCAAGTACCCCCAGGGGTACGCGTACCCCCATTTGAGAACCACTGTCTTATGCGACTGCAGTCTGAATAATCAAGTTTTGTTCAGCCGACCGATAATAATTTGCTGCACAAATTAATTCCATTAAGAAAACATTAACTCCAGTTGCAGAAACTCCTTAAAATCGCCACAAAGGCACAAGGGCTGAAACGTCCTAAAATTGGTATATTTCAGTAAACATACTACTGTCATAATCTGAATGCATGTAGGTCACTGAATGTACATTTAATTAACTTTTTAAAAAAAAATTTATTTGAACAATCCTGTTTCCACAAAAAATCTGAAAAAGGCTTCATAACCTGCAGTGTGAGCGTAGCAAAATGTGTTTTGTCTTCAAAAATCTTCCACGACGTCTACCTAGTTCACTGATAAAAATGTAAAGGTTTTGCAATTTAGTGTTCTTCTAGTTACGTTAATGACACAGGAAGTAACAATGAACTCATTTTGTAGAAAAATCTTAATTCAAGTGCAGTTGATCCAGAACTGGCTTGCAAAAATGCAACATGTTCCCACATTATTTTGTTTATCTCAAGTAACATATCCCATATTTTAGTAAAAATTAGACCTGATCTACTAATCGTTTGCGTGTACTAAAACAAGTGCCAACTTGATAGCAAACAAAGCTGATGTAATAAACCTGTGCGCAAAAGGTTGCATCTCTTGAGTGAACAGAAAAAAGCGTGCAATCCATTTAGCGTTTCTGTTTTCATGAATACCGTATTTCCTTGACTTGCCGCCGGGGCGCTAATCAATTTAAAACCTCTTCTTACTCCTGCGGTTACCAGAGGCATGCGGTAAAAGTAAGCATGCGCTAATTATTCTAAAACCTCTTCTCACTGCGGCACTTACTAAAGGCATGCAGTAAAAATTTGAGTGTGATGTAAGCTTTGACCTTAAATCCTACTGAATAGCTCTTAATCTTCTTCCCTTTGTGAAATTTCAATTTACCGGTATTGAAATCAGCCTCCTCCATTTTGAAAACGATGACAGGGGAAGTGTCACAAGTTTGACCAGGCAGTAATACTAAGTATGCACTAATTATTTGGGGAAGCGAGTTTGACCCGGCCGTAATTCAAGGCAGGCGCATACTATATGCCCTGCGGCAATTCAAGGAAATACGGTATGCAGAATATACACTCAATTGCCAAAGGTATTTGAGCACCCATCCAAATGATCAGAATCAGGTGTCCTAATCACTTGGCCCAGCCACAGGTGTATGAAATCAACCACTTAGGCATGGAGACTGTTTCCACAAACATTTATGAAATAATGGACCGTGCTCAGGAGCTCAGTGATTTCCAGCGTGGAACTGTCGTAGGATACCACCTGAAATTTGGTGGAGGAGGAATTATGGTGTGAGGTTGCTTTTCAGGAGTTGGGCTTGGCCCCTTAGTTCCAGTGAAAGGAACTTTGGGTGCTCCAGGATACCAAAACATTTTGGACAATTCCATGATCCCAACCTTGTGGGGAGAGTTTGGAGCGGGCCCCTTCCAACTTCAAAGCAAGGTCCATAAAGACATGGATGACAGAGTCTGGTGTGAATGAACTTCGACTGGCCTGTACAGAGTCCTGACCTGAACCTGATAGAACACCGTCGGGATAAATTAGGACAGATACTGAGAGTCAGGCCTTCTCGACCAACTGACCTCACCAATGCATTTTTGGAAGAATGGTGGAAAATTCCTATAAACACACTCTGCAACCTTGTGGACAGCCTTCCCAGAAGAGTTTAAGCTGTAATATCTGCAAAAGGTGGACCGACATCATATTGAACCCGATGGGTTAGGAATGGGATGGCACTTCAAGTTCATATGTGAGTCAAGGCAGGTGCCCAAATACTTATGGCAATATTGTGTATGTTGATCATCAGAACGGCCAGGAGGAGGAGACACAAATATGACAAGCAGAAGCAATGTAATTTATCATAACTAAAACTGTCCTGCTGGCGCTATGTCGCGCCTTTATTTATTTAGTAGATATGAAAAGTACGTGCGAACTGACACAGCAAGTCCTTCATCCTACGTGTGTGTGTGTGTGTCAATATAGGTTGGAGAGCATAAAAACATGAGTGTGGAGGGAAATGAGCGTTTCCATGGCCAGAGCCAGTATTACACATAAAACCTCATTTAAATAAGGTGGTCTGCACGTTTTTTTGTACACGCAGTCTTAGTCGCTCTCATGCAACCACTCCCACTTGTAGCACAGTGTGTGGTATTTTGATCTCAGGAGATCAGGTACATTATGTACTCTAAGCAAATACAGAAAGTGAATTGTCAAAAAAAAAGTACTTCACCATATTTACTCATCTTTTCCTGTACATGTCAAACATGATTAAAACAAATAGATATTATCATAAGTTCATATACCTAAGCAACATGTACCTTTCATGATTGAACTACATTTTGATATTCCATTTTCTGCAGACTTCATGTATTTATTTCCATGTAAATTGCAATAAGATTCCATTCTGTCCGAGTCCTCCACTTTTTCCAATAATAGTACTAATAATAATCAGGGTGAATAAGAAAATGGGGTTTAAAGGCCTACTGAAATGAGATTTTCTTATATAAACGGGGATAGCAGGACCATTCTATGTGATAATTTTGCGATATTGCCATATTTTTGCTGAAAGGATTTAGTAGAGAACATCGACGATAAAGTTCGCAACTTTTGGTGCTGATAAAAAAGCCTTGCCTGTACCGGAAGTCGTAGACGATGACGTCACAAGGGTGAGGCCTCCTCATGTCCTCACATTGTTTATAACGGGAGCCTTCAGCAGCAAGAGCTATTTTGGACCGAGAAAACGACAATTTCCCCATTAATTTGAGCGAGGATGAAAGATTCGTGGATGATGATATTGATAGAGACGGACTAGAAAAAAATTAATAAAATAAAATAAATCTGCTTATTGTTTTAATAGTGTTTTAGTGAGATTGTAAAGACATACCTCGAGGTCGGATGGCTGCGGTGAACACGCAGTGTCTCAGAGAGAAGCTCACAGCTGCGTTTTAAACAGCTACTGCAGGACGAATAATCCAATGATGTCTACGGTAAGATCCATCCATCCATCCATTTTCTACCGCTTATTCCCTTTCGGGGTCGCGGGGGGCGCTGGCGCCTATCTCAGCTACAATCGGGCGGAAGGCGGGGTACACCCTGGACAAGTCGCCACCTCATCGCAGGGCTACGGTAAGATATATATCACAATTTTCCCTTCCAAAACATGCTGGTTGACGCAGAGAAACATGTTCGCTTGACCGCTCTGTGTTAAAAACAAAGAAACACCGGCAGTGTCTCGGTGCTAAAGACAGCTGCAATACACCGCTTTCCACCAACGGCATTGTTCTTTATAGTCTCCATTATTAATTGAACAAATTGCCAAAGATTCAGCAACACAGATGTCCAAATTACTGTGTAATTATGCGATGAAAGGAGACGACTTTTAGCCGTAACTGGTGCTGAGCTAATATTTCCTGACAGTCCGTGACGTCACGCGCACGCGTCATCATTCCGCGACGTTTTCAACAGGAAACTCTGCGGGAAATTTAAAATTGCAATTTAGTAAACTAAACCGGCCGTATTGGCGGCATGTGTTGCAATGTTAATATTTCATCATTGATATATAAACTATCAGGCTGCGTGGTCGGTAGTAGTGGGTTTCAGTAGGCCTTTAAAAAAAAAGATCAATAAAAAAATCTGCTTTCAAACACACATTTTACACATATTTAAGGTTCATTTCATATAATGCAGATATTTTACACGTTTTATGCACCCTATAACCATATTTGACATAAATAATCAATATTGGAGTCGTACTCTGCAGTGATTGAACTAACTCAGATCAGCTGTTCTGGAACTGGAAAACTCAATTTCCAATCTCGGGATTAGTCAGCTAGAGTTTATTGAACCTTTCGTTCTGTTTGGTTAGCTAGTGTTGGTTGGTTAGTTGTAGTTAGTTACTGCTGGATGATTAGTAATGACGCCACGCTGGTACTAATCGTAAATTATTTAAACAGCCTTCAGCCATGTCTAACCACCTGACCCTCCTACAAAAAAGGCATCACAACACGATACAACTGATAAAACGGTAGTCACAGTACAGTATACAACTACAGTATATGTTACAGTCAGAGTACAGTATACTACTATATTTTAATTAGTTTTTGGTTTCTGCCGGATCCTTGTTTTGAGTCTTTGAATCCTCAATTGTTAAATGCTGGTCTAACTCAGTGTTTTTCAACCAGTGTGCCGTGAGATACAGTCTGGTGTGCCGTGGGAGATTATGCAGTTTCGCCGATTTGGGTTAAAAATATTTCTTGCAAACCAGTAATTAGAATTTGCAAATACAGTGGGGCAAAAAAGTATTTAGTCAGCCACGGATTGTGCAAGTTCTCCAACTTAAAATGATGACAGAGGTCTGTAATTTTCATCATAGGTACACTTCAACTGTGAGAGACAGAATTAGTAAAAAAATCCAGGAATTCACATTGTAGGGATTTTAAATAATTTATTTGTAAATTATGGTGTAAAATAAGTATTTGGTCAACCATTCAAAGCTCTCACTGATGGGAAGAGGTTTTGGCTCAAAATCTCACGATACATGGCCCCATTCATTATTTCTTTAACACGGATCAATCGTCCTGTCCCCTGAGCAGAAAAACAGCCCCAAAGCATGATGTTTCCACCCCCATGCTTCACAGTAGGTGTGGTTTTCTTGGGATGCAACTCAGTATTCTTCTTCCTCCAAACACGACGAGTTGAGTTTATACCAAAATGGATACATGGATGATACAGCAGAGGATTGGGAGAATGTCATGTGGTCAGATGAAACCAAAATAGAACTTTTTGGGGTGGAAACATCGTGGAAACATCATGCTTTGGGGCTGTTTTTCTGCTAATCATTTTCAACCCATATTCAGTTGAATATGCTACAAAGACAACATATTTGATGTTCAAACTGATAAACATTTTATTTTTTTGCAAAAAATCATTAACTTTAGAATTTGATGCCAGCAACACGTGACAAAGAAGTTGGGAAAGGTGGCAATAAATACTGATAAAGTTGAGGAATGCTCATCAAACACTTATTTGGAACATCCCACAGGTGTGCAGGCTAACTGGGAACAGGTGGGTGCCATGATTGGGTATAAAAACAGCTTCCCTAAAAAAGCTCAGTCTTTCACAAGAAAGGATGGGGTGAGGTACACCCCTTTGTCCACAACTGCGTGAGCAAATAGTCAAACAGTTTAAGAACAACGTTTCTCAAAGTGCAATTGCAAGAAATTTAGGGATTTCAACATTTACGGTCCATAATATCATCAAAAGTTTCAGAGAATCTGGAGAAATCACGCCACGTAAGCGGCATGGCTGGAAACCAACATTGAATGATCGTGACCTTCGATCCCTCAGACGGCACTATATCAAAAACCGACATCTATCTCTAAAGGATATCCCCACATGGGCTCAGGAACACTTCAGAAAACCACTGTCACTAAATACAGTTCGTCGCTACATATGTAAGTGCAAATTAAAGCTTTACTATGCAAAGCGAAAGCCATTTATCAACAACATCCAGAAACGCCGCCGGCTTCTCTGGGCCCGAGATCATCTCAGATGAACTGATGCAAAGTGGAAAAGTGTTCTGTGGTTCAAAAGCCAGCATCTGTGATGGTATGGGGGTGCATTAGTGCCCAAGGCATGGGTAACTTACACATCTGTGAAGGCACCATTAATGCTGAAAAGTATATACAGGTTTTGGAACAACATGTGCTGCCATCTAAGCGCTGTCAGCAAGACAATACCAAGCCACATTCAGCACGTGTTACAACAGCGTGGCTTCGTAAAAAAAGAGTGCGGGTACTTTCCTGGCCCGCCTTGCAGTCCAGCCCTGTCTCCCATCGAAAATGTGTGACGCATTATGAAGCCTAAAATACGACAGCGGAGACCCCGGACTGTTGAACGACTGACACTCTACATAAAACAAGAATGGGAAAGAATTCCACTTTCAAAGCTTCAACAATTAGTTTCCTCAGTTCCCAAACGTTTATTGAGCGTTGTTAAAAGAAAAGGTGATGTAACACAGTGGTGAACATCCCCTTTCCCAACCACTTTGGCACGTGTTGCAGCCATGAAATTGTAAGTTAATTATTATTTGCAAAAAAAATAAAAATAATAATTAATTTGAACATCAAATATCTTGTCTTTGTAGTGCAATCAATTGAATAAAGGTTGAAAATGATTTGCAAATCATTGTATTCCGTTTATATTTACATCTAACCCAATTTACGAAATCATATGGAAACGGGGTTTGTATGTGTACGGGTTTACGTGTACTGGTTTATGTGTACTGTTTAAATGTACTGATTTACATGTACTGGTTTATGTGTGTTGGTCTATGTGTACTGTTTTACGTGTACTGATTTATATGTACTGGTTTATGTGAACTGGTTTACATTTACTGGTTTATGTAAACTGGTTTACGTGTACTGATTTATGTGTGCTAGTCTATGTGTACTGGTTTACGTTTACTGATTTATGTGTACTGATTTATATGTACTAGTTTATGTGAACTGGTTTTATGAACTGGTTTATGTGAACTGGTTTACGTGTACTGATTTATGTGTACTGGTTTACCTGTACCGGTTTATGTATACGGGTTTACGTGTACTGATTTATATGTCCTGGTTTACATGTACTGGTTTATGTGAACTGGTGTATGTGTACTGGTTTATGTGTGCTGGTCTATGTGTACTGGTTTACGTGTACTGATTTGTTTGTACTGGTTTATGTGAACTGGTTTATGTGTACTGATTTACATGTACTGGTTTATGTGAACTGGTTTACATCTACCGGATTATATGTACTGGTTTATGTGTACGGATTTATGTGTACTGGTTTACGTGTACTAGTTTATGTGTACTGGTTTAAATGTAATGTAGTGTGTGGGGTGAAAGGTACTCAAATTATATGGCTGGTGGAGGTACCCAATGTCCATAAGGTCCTGGTGTTCCTAGAACCAATAATGCACAATAAAACCATTGTGAACGATCCAAAAAAAAGTGCAGTTACCCCTTTAAGTGTACTGGTTTACGTATGTTTGTTTAAGTACACTAGTTTGTGTATACTGGTGTAATTATACTTGTCTAAATGTACCGGTGTAATTATACTTGTTTAAGTGTACCTGTTAAGTGTACTTGTTTAAGTTTACTGTTGATTTTACAAACTGAAACCATAATCTGAAATTACAAGAATAATTCCGCATTTATTAAGTCATCTTTGACAGGACGGGTTTTTTTTTTTGTATTATATTATTAAATTCTGGGTATGTGCTTTTATTTTGTATTTCTGTTTCCTGTCTTAGAGTTGATTGACTCCTTCACTATTTGGTAATCTATCAATTGTAATAAAGACTGAATCTATTAAACTGTTTTCATAATTCTAATCAAGTCTTTACAGTACCATCCTTACCAGGAGATGGTCTAACACACAAAGATCTTCCAGATGAAAAAAATAGCAGCAAAATTATGATTTTAGTCATTGTTTTCATCCACTGAGTTGCTAAATGTAACAAACCACACAATTGTAGGACATCTTTCCTGAGGTGACCCACACTGGAACCTCAATCTCACGTGGGAGACAAAGTGGGTCTCATTATGACAAGACGACAGCCACATGTACAAAGAATATCATATGCATATAGATGTGTGCGATCTATGATACAGTTGTGTAGATGAGAATACATAAGGAATGAGATTAGATAATAGACGACAATATATTAAAATATATGAAAATTGATAATAAATTAATGAAAACTGATTTAAAATAGATGAGAATGGATGCTAATAGACGATAATAGATGGGAATAGATACAAATAAAAGAAAGTGATAACAAATACAGTGGGGCAAAAACGTATTTAGTCAGCCACCGATTGTGCAAGTTCTCCCACTTAAAATGATGACAGAGGTCTGTAATTTTCATCATAGGTACACTTCAACTGTGAGAGACAGAATGTGGAAAAAGAATCAAGAAATTCACATTGTAGGAATTTTTAAAAATTTATTTGTAAAATATGGTGGAAAATAAGTATTTGGTTAACCAGTCAAAGCTCTCACTGATGGAAGGAGGTTTTGGCTCAAAATCTCACGATACATGGCCCCATTCATTCTTTCCTTAACACCAATCAATCGTCCTGTCCCCTTAGCAGAAAAACAGCCCCAAGGCATGATGTTTCCACCCCCATGCTTCACAGTAGGTTTGGTGTTCTTGGGATGCAACTCAGTATTCTTCTTCCTCCAAACACGACAAGTTGAGTTTATAACACAATGGATACATGGATGATACAGCAGAGGATTGGAAGAATGTCATTTGGTCAGATGAAACCAAAATAGAACTTTTTGGTGTAAACTCAACTCGTCGTGTTTGGAGGAAGAAGAATACTGAGTTGCATCCCAAGAACACCATACCTACTGTGAAGCATGGGGGTGGAAACATCATGCTTTGGGGCTGTTTTTCTGCTAAGGGGAAAGAACGATTGATCCGTGTTAAGGAAAGAATGAATGGGGTTATGTATCGTGAGATTTTGAGTTAAAACCTCATTCCATCAGTGAGAGCTTTGAATGGTTGACCAAAAACTTATTTTCTACGATAATTTACAAATAAATTATTTAAAATTCCTACAATGTGAATTCCTGGATTTTTTTTTTCACATTCTGTCTCTCACAGTTGAAGTGTACCTATGATGAAAATTACAGACCTCGGTCATCATTTTAAGTGGGAGAACATGCACAATCGGTGGCTGACTAAATACTTTTTTGCCCCACTATAGATAAGAAAGGATGACAAATGATAAAAGTAGATGAACATACACTATATTGCCAATAGTATTTGGCCGCTCGTCCAAATGATCAGAATCAGGTCTCCTAATCACTTTGCCCGGCCGCAGGTGTATAAAATCAATCACTTAGGCATGGAGACTTTCTACAAACATTTGTGAAAGAATGGGCCGCACTCAGGAGCTCAGTGATTTCCAGCATGAAACTGTCATAGGATGCCGCCTGTGCAACTAATCCAGTCGTCAAATTTCCTCGCTCCTAAATATTCCAAAGTCAACTATCGGCTTTATTATAAGAACATGGAAGAGTTTGGGAACAACAGCAACTCAGCCACCAAGTGGTAGGCCATGTAAACTGACAGAGAGGGGTCAGCGGATGCTAAAGCGCATAGTGCAAAGACTTTCTGCAGTCAGTTGCTACAGAGCTCCAAACTTCATGGGAACTTCCAATTAACCCACGTACAGCACGCAGAGAGCTTCATGGAATGGGTTTCCATGGCCAAGTAGCTGCATCTAAGCCATACATCACCAAGTCCAATGCAAAGCGTCGGATGCAGTGGTGTAAAGCAGTGGTCCCCAACCACCGGGCTCGATTGGTACCGGACCGCAGAATTATTTTTCATTATCATTTTTTTTTTAATTTATTAAATCAACATAAAAAACACAAGATACACTTACAATTAGTGCACCAACCCAAAAAAACTCCCTTTTTCATGACAAAAAAAACAAAAAAAAAACGGTCTGCAGCTACAAAAAGGTTGGGGACCACTGGTGTAAAGCACGTCGCCTCTGGACTCTAGAGCAGTGGAGACACATTCTCCGGAGTGATGACTCACGCTTTTCCAATCTGATGGACAAGTCTGGGTTTGGAGGTTGCCTGGAGAACGGTACATTTCGTACTGCATTGTACCGAGTGTGAAATTTGGTGGAGGAGGAATTATGGGTGTGGGGTTGTTTTTCAGGAGTTGGACTTGGCCCCTTAGTTCCAGGGAAAGAACATTTGAATGCTCCAGGATACCAAAATATTTTGGACAATTCCATGCTCCCAACCTTGTGGTAACAGTTCGGAGCTGGCCCCTTCCTCTTCCAACATGACTGTGCACCAGTGAATAAAGCAAGATCCATAAAGACATGGATGACAGAGTCTGGTGTGGATGAACTTGACTGGCCTGTAGAGTCCTGGCCTGAACCCTATCGAAGACCTTTGGGAAAAATTAGAACGGAGACTGAGAGCAAGGCCTTCTCGACCAACATCAGTGTGTGACCTCACCAATGTGCTTTTGGAAGAATAGTGGAACATTCCTATAAACACACTCCGCAACCTTGTGGACAGCCTTTCCAGAAGAGTTGAAGCTGTAATAGCTGCAAATGGTGGACTGACATCATATTGAATGTGTTAGGAATGGGATGGCACTTCAAGGTATTTTGTGAGTCAGGGCAGGTGGCCAAATACTTTTGGCAATATAGTGTATATGAGAACAGATGGTAATGGATAAGACTAGATGATAATAAAGGGGAATGGATGACTGTAGATGAGAATAGATAAGAAAAGACAAAAACAGCTGAAAGCAAATGATGATAGTTGAAAGTAGGTGAATGTAGATGAAAACAGATGAGAACAGGTGAAATGGATGAGCATGGACGAAAACACATACAAACCAAAGACCAAAACACATTTGAATGGGACAACGTGGCGCGGTGGCTACAGCGGCCGTGCTACCAACTCGAGGGTTTCAGGTTCCATTCCTGCTTCTGCCATCCAAGTGACTGCCGTTGTGTCCTTGGGCAAGGCACCCCACCCTTACTCGCCATCGTTACTGCATCAGGTAATGGGGATCTTAATGGTTGAAAAGGCGCAAATTATTATTAGGGCCCGAGCAGTTGCACCCGCTGTTTACAAGTAGCGTGTTTCTCCATGTCTTTGCCAAAATATAACTAGAGATGTCAACATTGTGTATGTGCTGGAAAAAGCTTCATTTATGATTGTTGCTTTTGGTAAAAGCTAAACTCTTTTAGGTTTTTGCTCACCAAGTTGGTGCTTTTTGAAACAATCGTAGCAAACATGTGTTTAAGAAATACAAACAACATCAAGATAATACTTTTAATGGGAAATAACCTTTAAAAGTATAGCAAACAAACCTTTAACAAAGTGATCTGTTGTGTATCCGGGGGGAGTAGATGGCACAGACCACAAGGGGGCGTAGTAATTCTATGTATTCATTATATATATTTAGACTATATTAGGGTTGTACGGTATACTGGTATTAGTATAGTACCGCAATATTAATGAATCATTTTCGGTATGATACCGTCTCTGAAAAAAAAGCTGGGGTGCGGGGCCGGCCCCGCACCCCAGCACCACCCCCACAGTATTGCAATTCTTTTAGTACCGGTACCAAAATATTTGTATTGCTACAACACTACAATATATATATATATGTATATATGTATATGTATGTGTGTATATATATATAAAATAACAACCAAAAAATTAATATAACTTAACTATAGAATGGAGTGTGACTAAATTCAAGACTGTATGGTGTGAGACTATGTGTGGGTATTAGTTGTTGAGTGTTACCGTAATGTTGAGTGAGAAGCAGGAAATCCCGGAGGGGAAAGGCAGGCTCGAATGTCCGTGAGGCAAGCAAGAAATCGGGGGCGATAGCAGGGTGTGGGAGGTCGAGATCAAAGAGGCAGTCAGGAAAGCAGAATGAACGCGGGGGGAAAAGAAGAGACACAGCTCGTCACGGGGAATGAAGGCAGACTGCTGGATGGACGACAAGGAAGACACAGGACTAATCAAACATGGGGAAGAAAAAACACAGATAGCAAAGAGCAAGATGGCATAAAGCACGATGAACGCTTACTGTACGCGAACGGATGGTTACGTTCTGGCCCGGAACGCAGATCTGCACTGGCTTGAGATGGCAGGACCTCTGATCAACTGATTGCTGGTGATTGATTGCAGCTGTTAGCTGAAGCAGAATTGACACGCGCCTGGAAGTCCGTTTTTGGAGGTGCACAAACTCATACATTCTTCGACTCTGCTCCCTTGGACTGGAGCGTGAGCTGCTTTTCACGTCTTTTGTAAAATCTTGCGCTTTTCTTCCCTCTTTAATAACCTCTTGAGGAACTCTGAAGAATCGTTTTCGCAATTTGAATGATTCGTGCAGCCGAAAAACAACACCAGCATAGGAAGGCTAAATGACGCCAAGTACCCATTGAGATCAGAGCCAGCCTGACCACCACATGTATTCAATGGGCAGGACGTGATGTCAGTACCATCCCTGCAATAGATGAGAATGGATGACAATAGATGATGGATAGTTAAAAATAGATGATAATAAATGAAAATAGGAGTATAAATAAGAAAATATATGAACATATGAGAATAGTTGAAAATAGATTAAAACAGATTAAAATATTTGATAATGGATTATAATGATGAAAATGGACGAGAATTGATGAAGGTAGATGAGACAAGAAGATGAACAAAGTATAATAATAAACATATGTAAATATAATATATATGTGTGTGGATGTATGTGTGTACAAATATTATATTTTTCGGGTGGGGGTCGGCGCCTCAGGCTACTGTGTCTGGGGCCCCTGGGTCCCACTATCCACCCCTTCCAGATGCCCGTCTTGGTGGGCCAGCTGGGTTTAGTCCCAGCGTCTATCGTGGCAGCTCGGTTTGCTGCAGTTGGCCAGCTGCTGGGGTAGTGACCTTGTTACCGTGTTATTTTTTTTGATCTGCCAGGGCTGTTGCTTGATGTTCCATCTCCATCGTTGGAGTCCCTGCGGGTGGGGTGGGTAGTTCCCGTGCCGCCGCCATGCTCTCCTGCTGGGGCGTTTGGCTCGTGGCTGCACGGTTGCTGGTGGGGTGGGGGCGGTCTTTCCATTCGGCTGCAGGGAGTTTATAGGCGGCCGTCTTTCTGCCCGCGTAGGGTGTGGTCTTTCGCTGGCTGTCTCCTGCTTCTCCCTTGTCCTCTGCTGTGCGTGTCTGTCTACGGCTTGTCGCTAGCTCTGCCGGGTGGCACGGGGTTCCTGTTCCTGGCCGGCCTGGCTGCATGGGGACAATGGTCCCTTGTTCCCTGCACCTGCTGTTTTGGGTGGGGTTCACTGGGTGGCTGGGGCTGTACTTTGGCTCCCGCACGCACTGGGAGACAAATATATTGTACATAGAAATTCACATACATACAAATATTCTTACTTATACTGTTACGGCTCAAGCTCCTGTCGCTACACAGTCTGCTGTGCGCTCCTCTGAGCGTGCCTCTGGACACGCCCACTCGTTCCTCTCCTGCTGCGGCACACAATTAGCAATAAACACATCTGCCGCTGATGGGGGCTCCACATCCTTTATAAGCCAACGGATCCTGCGTTCCAGTGCCAGAACGTACAGTAAGCCCTTCACATCTCTAGCTCTCCTCGCCTATGTGCGTCCTTGCTCTCTGTGTTTCCCCTCCGTGCTCATCCTTTTTGTGTCCTGTGTCGTCACCCTGCAGCTCCTCTTCGTTCCCTGGATTCTAGCGGTGTGTCTCGTCTCCCCGGATTCCCTCCTGTCTTCTTGCTGCCTTCCTGCATCTCGACCTCTCGCCTGGACACGGACTCTGACGCCTCGCTCCTACCCTTAACCTCTTGCTTGCCCATGGACCTCCGAACATGACTTGCTCCTTCTGGACTTCCGCACCTTCTTCAACACCCACCTTCAACAACTCCGAGTAACACTCAGCTAAACACAACACATAGTCACACCGTACGTATTTGGATTACTTGCACACGTCATTCTATTATTTTAATAAACACGCCTAAGCGACATCCCTGTTTCAGTGCGGTCTCCTTCTCCACCGCACATAACATACTGTATATACACGCATTCATTCATTAATACATACAATACACGCACATTGGTATTTACCCACATACCTAGGTACATACGCTCCCACAGACATACACAAATACAGTACATACACACACACTCACGGTGCATACATCCACACCTATGTGGTTAATTATATCATGTATGATTATCTTACAGGATTGGAAGAAGCATGTATTTGTATTTGGTCTCATAGTCCTTTAAAAGATTTCTTCTAAGGTCAAAGTGCACAGGTCCAACCCCGGCACTGTGCCACAGGAGATTGGGAATCCCACAAAAATGTAGGTGTCGCAACACCTGGTAGAAGGTCCACAGATAAGGGACAGTGGATAGGGGTCGCAGGTCACCCGACTTAAACTAATCATAGGAATAATGACAAGGAAAAATAGACAGGCCAGACTGTCCGGCATCAAAATTAGACCCACGAGGAGAGGGGGTCTGCAGGATGGTATTTAAGGGACAGTGGTCAGTGAAGACAGCAGAAGAGATTTGGCCCAATTCTTCTCTGGGATACCTGCAGGTCTTGTCAGAGGCTCGCTGAAACAAAATAAAGCTTTTGGTTCGACGGATCCTCTTGGCGTCTCCTTGGCTCATCACCCACCACACGACCATCAAATATAGAACACGCACATTCACCCTACCAACATACATATACATATACTGTACATATACAAACACATATGCATACATGCAGCATGCATATAATCACGTTTCATGAAACATATATTAACGTTGTTCCCCTCGGAGAAACTGGGTAACACACGGCACACTGACAAAGCTTAACCTATATTTGCTATAACAATCTACAAGGTTAATACAGTTTGCTTGTCTTTGTTACCCTCCATTTATTTGTTTTATAAGTTATCATTACATATTTGTATTGTTGCATTAAAAACAATTGTTTTGTTAATAATAGAAGTAATTATTGTTATTATTTATTATCAGTAGTGGTATTTGTATTTGTATTTTTATTGCTCCATTTGTGGTGTAATGATGTTCATTGTCATTTCTGTTATTAATATTTACTTCACTAGCTGATTCTTTACTATCATTTTTCATGTCATATTTGTATTTGCTGATGCTCTTCTGTTGTTGTTTTGGTTGTTATTGATTTTGTTGTTGTCTCTGTCTTATCACCCTCTTGTCCCCACAATTTCCCGGTCCTCCTTTTTCTCTCTCTTTCTATCCCCTCCTGCTGCAGTCCGGCTGCGCCAAACATTGAAATGAATCCATTAATAAAGTCAAATACAAATAAGGCAACAAGGGACGTATCCCACACTTCTCTTTTGTTAAGTACATCTGTCCAGCCGATATGGGCATCTACATCAGCAATATGATTTGCCAGAGTAGCTGGACAGTACAAAAAAATAATAATAATAAGTAAAAAGTTGTTCCTGGTGTCTGCTGGACTCATCCACCCAGCTATGGGGTTCCTGCCCCCAGTGGCCCCATCACTACTGGGGCAGATAATGGGGAGCTTAATAAACCAACAAATTACACTCCACATTTTGTCTATCCCTTCCTTCACTGCTTGGTATTTTTTAAGCTGTGCGATCCTCAGTCTTCAGTCTTACTCGTTTTGCTTTGTGTACAGCTTCATATGCTGGACTTACCATTCATGCATTGATTGATTACTAGCAATCGGGCGGCTTATGTGAAAAGTGGTAAAGCAAAGGAGTACAGAAAGAAAACATATCAATATAATGACTGTGCATGTGAACTGTATGCTTGGTATTTTTATGTATTTTATGTATTTTTATCTATGTTCTTATGTATGATTTTTGCACTAAATTAGTTTGCATACAATTTCATTGTACAATGTCTATATATATTTTATTCTCTTCTAAAATCGGGCGGCTTAAGTGAAAAGTGGTAAAGCAAAGGAGTACAGAAAGAAAACATTAATATTCTGTCATATAGATCTACTTTCTTTAGCTCTACTTTTATGACTCCCTCACTTTTGGCAAATCACTTGTACTTCCTGTCCTCATTTTAAAGCACCTGTACACTTTTTAAAAAGTACCTGTACTTCCTGTCTTCACTTTTAATAACATAATTGTACTTCCTTTCCTCACTTCTTTATGAAGCACTTGTACTTCCTGTCCTCACTTCTATTTAAAGTACTTGTACTTCCATCCTTGAGA
Organism: Nerophis ophidion; assembly: GCF_033978795.1. Taxonomy (NCBI): domain Eukaryota; kingdom Metazoa; phylum Chordata; class Actinopteri; order Syngnathiformes; family Syngnathidae; genus Nerophis; species Nerophis ophidion. Next base: position 52,330,014 of record NC_084614.1, read on the forward strand.
TTAAAGAGGATTGGATGATGCGATTTTCAATACCTGGGTGATTAATACATGCAAAGAAAAGCTGTGTTGTGTTTTTGTATGAAAAAGATGACAGCAGAATTTTTTTTAATTTAATTTTATTTTTTTTTATTAAAAATGATCAAGTAGTCATCTTTGTGCCTTCAATTCCGATTTGCATACAAAACAAAAGTGTGTTGATATAGAGAAAGCTTGATATCGTTCTGCTGTATCGGCCACAAGATATGTACATTCAAAGTAAAATCAAATAAAATGTGAACAATAAAAAACAAGAATAAGTTTGTTTATTGTAGGCACGTTTTAGTTTGTGAGGATTGAACATGTTCTACTTCAAACTGAAGTTTAAGTCAACAAAAGCATGAAGATATTTAACTTGTTGTAAAATCAGAGACAATTATACCTCAAACTTTCTTCTAGTCTCAGTTATTAATTTTCTTTGGTACAAACTAACAAGCTTTTCAAAGAATATTACCATTGGCTGGATGAACAAAGAATATTTGGCAAATCAAATGTAATGTCAACTTCAAAAGGAAGCATTAGACATTAAATGATGTTCTATTTTTAAATATCAAAACCATCAACTGTCTTTTAAATAATGTCCCTAATTCATCATGACCAATATACTGAATGTTTTTATGTAGATTGAGCCATCATTTGCTATACAGGTTAAGCTTAGCTGGAGCCTATCCCAGCTGAGAGCAGCACCCTGGACTATCATTCAAAGAGCACACACTGTACAAGCAGTTAAACTCAATTATGGATCATTTACAGCCCAATCAGCTCTGCATTCAAGTTTTGATTTGGAATGTGTCGTGAAAAGTCACACATGCACGTGACAATATGTTCCATAGATTAGGACCAGCAAATTGAGACTGACGTGTTCAAAACCTTGGCTACCATGAGGCACTACATACTATACAGAAGATTACCCCCAAAAATGCACACAATGGTGGCACCCATGAAAATGTGTATTTTTTATATTGTTTTTGAAGTCTATAATTTGACTATTCTAAACATATGTTAAACAAGTACAGCTGTACCATATGCAGTGTTGTGCTGACAAGAAACATGATCAAACACAGTTATACTGTATACCAGGGACATTCAACAAAATTGTTTTGGGAGGGCTAAGGACTGGTGGGGAACACTTCTCACTTCGATATTAATCATTTTTATTTTGTCAGAGTTACAGAAGTGCTTTGCACTTTTTAAGGACCTTCTGTGAAAAAGCTGGTCAAAGATCATTTCTATGACAGCACTCGAGGGTTTTTAAGAATCTGCTAAATAATGTGAGTCTTTCACATGTTTTTTTTTAACTGAAATCCTGCGCAACCATCTGAATAGCCCATATAATGAAAAAAAAGAGGACATCAAATGTAACCTTAAGAAACACCAAGAGTATAACTAAAGAAGTTTATTTAACAAATGACTAATATCCTACACTAACAGCTTAGTTACATAAATCACATTAAGAAAAAAAATGTAACTGCAAAAAGATGAGGATTTAAAGGCCTACTGAAACCCACTACTACCGACCCGCAGTCTGATAGTTTATATGTCAATGATGAAATATTACAATTGCAAAACATGCCAATACGGCTTTCTTAGTTTACTAAATTGCAATTTTAAATTTCCCGGGAGTTTCTTGTTGAAAACGTCACGGAATGATGACGTATACGCGTGACGTCACGGACTTTGAGAAAATATTAGCGCTGCGCACACACACAGCTAAAAGTCGTCTGCTTTAACCGCATAATTACACAGTATTTTGGACATCTGTGTTGCTGAATCTTTTGCAATTTGTTCATTTAATAATGGAGACTATAAAGAACAATGCTGTTGGTGGAAAGCGGTGGGTGGATTCCAGCTGTCTTTAGCACCGAGACCCAGCCGGCGTTTCTTTGTTTGTTGTGAAAGCAGAGCGGTCAAGCGAACATGTTGTCCCTATGTCAACCAGAATGTTTTTGGATGGGGAAATTGTGATATATATCTTACCGAAGACATCCGTGGATTGTTCGTTGTTCTGCAGCAGCTGTGAGCTTGGCTCCTCGGCTTCTCTCCGAGACACAGTGTGTTCAACGCAACCATCCGACCTCGAGGTATGTCTTTACAATCTTTAAAATCTCACTAAAACACCATTAAAACAATAGGCAGATAAGGGATCTTCCAGAATTATCCTAGTAAATGTGTCTAATTACATCTGAAACTGACACTGCCGTCGCCCGGAGCTGTCACTTTTTTTTTCTTCTATCTGTCGCTATCAATATCCTCAAACATGAATCTTTCATCCTCGCTCCAATTAATGGGGAAATTGTCGCTTTCTCGGTCAGAATCGCTCGCGCTGCTGGCGTCCATGATTGTAATCAATGGGTGGATGTGAGGAGTCCGACAATCTGTGACGTCACGCGTACTACTTCCGGGAAAGGCAGGGCTTTTTTAAGAGCGACCAAAAGTTGCAAACTTTATCGTCGATTTTCTCTACTAAATCCTTTCAGCAAAAATATGGCAATATCGCGAAATAATCAAGTATGACACATAGAATGGACCTGCTATCCACGTTTAAATAAGAAAATATTATTTCAGTAGGCCTTTAAGGGATGCCTTGAATAATCCCTTTGTTATGTAAACCACAAATTTGGACCCCAGTGTTCTATGTTTGCTAGCAATGTTAAAATGTCAAGGCAAGGATCTGCCAATGTGTTTCAAATGGTTCAAGTTCCTCTTTACAACAGAAGCACTTTTGTGTTTTTAGGAAATTGCTGCAAAAATGTTTGTCTCATAAGTTTTGAACTGAACTCGGAGGCCAGTATGGTATCATTCCCTAGCCGGATTTGGCCCCGGGTCACAAGTTGAATAGCCCTGCTGTATACAGTATTGTACTTAAAAAACCTGCAGTTAAGTAAGATCATGTCTTGTCAAAGCATCTTACTGCTAGAAAATGCTGAGTGGATTGAAACAGCACCCTCTGCTGGATACATAGCTTGACGTGACAACAAAATCAACAAATACACTCATAATTAAAGTGTGTGGATAGAAGTAAAGGCTTTAAAAGATCAAGAGAGGCTTTAAATTTTGTAATTTTATGTAGTACGCAGACATTTGGAAAATGTTACCTGTGAATACTCTTTGAGTTGGGTTTTACTGTTGTGGAAGAGTGAAGGAAAGGAAACAAGGAAGGGAAGAGCTGATGGCAAATAAGACGTTCCTGATGATAAATACTGTATTTATGTATCTGAGGATGTTAAGGCGTTGGTATTTTGACAACACTTTCTTGCTTGACTTGTTGTAGACGTCATAGCAATAGAAAAGAGGAACTTGTTTTGGCAAACTTCAGAGTCCTTCATCACAGCACCATCCAGTAAAAATATAGAATAAAAAAAAAGCAAATTTCCATGCAGACATAGCATAGACATACCTAAGGCAGAGTAAAAAAGTTGTATTTTCAGCAGCTTCCTAGCAAGTCCACAGTGTTGCTGAGCTTCCTGTCACAAGAACAAGATGGCTGCTCACCCTTAATGGTCATGTGATCACTTCATGGCTGTCAATCTCAGGAGGACACATTGAGCAGCTTGGTGGATTTGTTGGGATAATTAATAGCCAGGCTGATGGCAGCAATATTCTTCAGAGCCTACATGACAAAATGAACAGGATTCAGTCAGCATACCTTCATTTCAGTGAAGAAAAAAAAAAAAGATCCCTTTACGACCCTTTGTTAAATTACCGATGGACGAGACTCTTACATTATTTATTAATGTAACAATTCTATAAATTTACCCACTCTGCATTTATTGCAGCCGGTCAACGTGGAGGAGGGTCTGTGGCCCCTTCCCAAGCCTCTTCTTTTTTACAGTTCGGGCGTTTGAAGAGTTTCCTTGCCCAGATATGGGTTTAGATCAGGCGATGTTGTTTTGGTTTGTGAAGCCCTATGAAGAACTTGTAATTAAGGACTTTAAATTGTGATTGATTGATTGATCTATTTTTTACACTTGTCCTTTTCAGGGTCTTAGGAGCTAGAGTCCATCCATCCATTTTCTACCGCTTATTCCCTTTCGGGGTCACGGGGGGCGCTGGCGCCTATCTCAGCTACAATCGGGCGGAAGGCAAGGTACACCCTGGACAAGTCGCCACCTCATCGCAGGGCCAACACAGATGGACAGACAACATTCACTCTCACATTCACACACTAGGGCCAATTTAGTGTTGCCAATCAACCTATCCCCAGGTGCATGTCTTTGGAAGTGGGAGGAAGCCGGAGTACCCGGAGGGAACCCACGCATTCACGGGGAGAACATGCAAACTCCACACAGAAAGATCCCGAGCCTGGATTTGAACCCAGGACTGCAGGACCTTCGTATTGTGAGGCAGACGCACTAACCCCTCTCCCACCGTGAAGCCCGAGCTACAGTCTATCCCAGTTAACTTTGTGTGAGAGGCGGGGTATACCTTGGCTGCCAGTCAGTCAATAATGAATTAGTTGAAGTAGATAATTGGTTCAAATGTAATAAATTATCTTTAAATATAAATAAAACAAACTTAATTTCCATCCATCCATCCATCCATCCATTTTCTGCCGCTTATTCCCGTTCGGGGTCGCGGGGGGCGCTGGCGCCTATCTCAGCTACAATCGGGCGGAAGGCGGGGTACACCCTGGACAAGTCGCCACCTCATCGCAGGGCCAACACAGATAGACAGACAACATTCACACTCACATTCACACACTAGGGCCAATTTAGTGTTGCCAATCAACCTATCCCCAGGTGCATGTCTTTGGAAGTGGGAGGAAGCCGGAGTACCCGGAGGGAACCCACGCATTCACGGGGAGAACATGCAAACTCCACACAGAAAGATCCCGAGCCTGGATTTGAACCCAGGACTGCAGGACCTTCGTATTGTGAGGCAGACGCACTAACCCCTCTGCCACCGTGAAGCCCAAAAAACTTAATTTCATTTAGTTCAAATAGAAGTTGTAACAACTTTGATAACATACTGATTAAAAAAAAATGGTAAAGCAATTTGTAGAGTTGAGAGCACTAAATTCCTTGGAGTATACATATATGGATTTACACATTTCAAAAGCGATATTGAATATTTAATGAATAAATTATGTAAATATGTCAATCTACTCTCATAATTGAGGCACTTTCTTTCTCTCGACACTCTCCTAATTCTATATCGGACTCGATTTGAACCACATACATGTATAAACTATTGCAATTTCATATGGTGTAATACCAATCCTAGTTATCTTAAAAAACTGGAGGTTCTTCATAAGAAAGTCATACGTGTTATCCATCCATCCATCCATTTTCTACCGCTTATTCATGGGCAAGCTTTAATGCTCCCTCAGATCCTCTTTTTTTATGGGTACAATCTTCTGAAGCTTACTGAGTGCAACAGATTCCGCAGTGCTTGTATTATGTATAACATAGTAAACGGATTACATTCCGGACTTTGCCAGCTCATTCCAGTGACCACGTCTTCTCAAAGACATATCACTAGAAGTAAACCATTATTGAGAGGGATAAATCATCATCTAAAGCAGTGGTCCCCAACCACCAGACCGTGAAGCATTCGCTACCGGGCCGGAGAGAAACATTCAATAATTTATAAAGGACTGCATTTTCTCCGCCTTAACTTTCTCCTGTCCCACCAGACTAGGGGTGTCAAACTGGTTTTCATTGAGGGCCACACCACAGTCATGGCTGCGAATAGAGGGCCGCTTGTAACAGTAAATGATTAATGAATATTCCTATGAATTTAAATATTTTACATTCTTTTTACGTAAAGTGTAAAACAGATCTGTGAATTTTACCACTGTTTTTTACAAAAAAAAAAACCTGGCAGCTTAGTTGCCAGACTTTTACTGTAAAATATATGGTTTTATTTATTTTTTACACCATATTACTGTAAATATAGAAATACAGTACTGCTGTTTAATTTTATTTTGGCAACTCAGCTACCAGTTTTTTACAATAATAAAATGTGATACCATAATATTTATAATATTGGATTTAAGACAAAAAAAACTGACAGCTCAGTCGACAGAATTTTACTGTAAAAAAAACAAAAAAAAACATTGGTCGTTTTTTTTCCCACCTCCCTAAATTTTACAGTAAAATCTATTGGTCAATTTTATAGTGTACAATTTGATGGATAACTTGTTTTGAAACCAAAAGTTAAGCAGATATTTAAGTATTTATTTGGATTTTGACCAGCAACGCTAGATAATATAATATTTGTTGCAATATTGGACACTTTTTTTTTTTCCAGTCAAACTACAAAAAAACACATATTACTTCCAGGCTTTTGTAGGCCATATAAAATGACATGGAGGGCCAGATCTGGCCCGCGGGCCTTGAGTTGGACACCTGTGCCCTAGACACACCAATAAGATTGTTTATAGATCTTTTCTACCGCTTGTCCCTTTTGAGGTCTCGGGTACAATTAAACTCCTCATTGGAAGTTACCATTTGTTATAACTTTGTGACATGATACAATGCACATTAATGAAGATATCAAAATAAATGTGACAGATTGTAGCCAAAGACTGATTTCCATCAGCATTTTATTGCAAAAGAAACAAACCCAGGGCTCCCACTAATTAGGCCTTATAGTGAGTTGTATTTTTCACAATTGGGAAGCCGGTCCCTGAAAAAAATGCAGACATTAAACCGGTCCGTGGTGCAAAAAAGGTTGGGTATCACTGATCTAAAATGTACAAGCTTTAGTATAGCCTGTAGAGGCCCGACGATCTGGAGTGAGATTGATAGCTTTGTAAAAGAATCACATTCTTGAAACATTTTTAAAAAGCGTTTTAAGCTAAACTTATTGCTGGGTTATGCTTAGTATATTTAGCACACCTCACATGGCTGATGATTTCACATTAGTCGCATAATTTTGGTCTTGACCTCTGTATGTATAACAATATTATCGCAAATCTTCAAGATGCAACTTTTATTCAAATTTGAATAATACACCCCCGCGACCGCGAAAGGGACAAGCGTTAGAAAATTGATGGATGGATGGATGAATGGATATCGAGACTGATTTGGTGGATTTAAAGATTTAAAGGATTCTTTATGAATGTCAACCTGTCGGTAGGTTGGTATGGCATTGTAAATTTGTATTGGGTGGATAGATTTTGAAATGAATTATATTCTACTGAATTTTGTATAGTATATACGATGATGTATATTTTTACTGTGGGTCCCTGTCCATACGCTGTACGCTTCTAGGGATTACCCTTTTGCAGAACGAACTCTGGTACTAACAAAAGAAACATTATTGTCATATAAAATTGTTTGTAAATAAATACATTAATTAATAAATAAATAACAAAGCTAAAATGAATGCTGCCACAATGTATGAGGTGTAGCCCAGCTGCAGGTTTATGGCAAATACATTGTAGCAGTGATCAATACAAACTTACCAATGCTGTGTGATTCAAGAGTTGATCATCAGTGGTCATTGCTAGCAAATATTCCTGGAGAATGCCTTGTGTCTGGAAAACATGAAGAACAACAAAATGAATAATTTTCTGCTGCAGTGTACTCCTAAATGTAGAACTAAACATGCAGGTCGAAAAAGAAGCCAGATAACTGTCAGGAAGAGAAGCAACCTTTGCAATAATAAGTTATAGTGAATAAATTTTTTTCTCTGTGGAATGTTGAACAATATGTGTCATTGTGTTTCATGTCATCATATTTCACAAACACACTGCAGAGAAAATAATTCACTGGACAAGAAGTTGTGGAAAGCCGCTACTTTAAATACACACCTTGTGATTTAACTAGGATAATGTCACCATATAAACATTTCCTATCACGGATAATGTAACCAAAATATTTACGGTTATCATTATTACCACATCCCCGGCCAGCTTGACCAAAGGGACAAATGTCCAACAAGTAAGTCACTATAATATTGATCATGATATATGCAACACGCCATGCTTGTTAATACAACTCCATACACAGTCAAACTAGCTGTGTACGAACAAAACATGAACGGTGGGCTAAAAAATTACAGATACTGTAATATGATTATTCATGTCAGTACAGATTGGTGTTGTATTGGATTGTGATGTGCATTACAAACTCAAAAGCGATTCAGCTGTTGACACAGAAGCTAGCTTATGGCTAATGTGTCACAATAACAATGTTGCTACAACTTGGTTATTATACAGGTTACGGAACATAAATAAACTCTTGTTGGGGGTTTTTGGATGCATTTTTAGAGTGATTTACATAATAACAATTAATAATAAAAAAAAATAAACACAATATACTTTCTTAGCAGAAAAAACATTAAATATTGTTTTGACTTTTTAAGAGCCAGTTAATTTTTATTTGAGTGTTTAAAAGCCAACTGAAATGAGATTTTCTTATTCAAACAGGGATAGCAGGTCCATTCTATGTGTCATACTTGATCATTTCGCGATATTGCTATATTTTTGCTGAAAGGATTTAGTAAAGAACATCGACGATAAAGTTCGCAACTTTTGGTCGCTAATAAAAAAGCCCTGCCTGTACCGGAAGTAGCAGACGATGTGCGCTTGACGTCACGGGTTGTGGAGCTCCTCACATCGTTTACAATCATAGCCACCAGCAGCGAAAGCGATTCTGACCGAGAAAGCGACAAGTTCTCCATTAATTTGAGCGAGGATGAAAGATTCGTGGATGAGGATAGTGAGAGTGAAAGACTAGAAAAAAAAAAAAAAAAGACAGGGCAGTGGGAGCGATTCAGATGTTATTAGACACATTTACTAGGATAATTCTGGAAAATCCCTTATCTGCTTATTGTGTTACTAGTGTTGTAGTGAGATTATACTGTCGTACCTGAAAGTCAGAGGGGTGTGGCCACGGGTGTGGTGACCGCCAGTGTCTCTGAGGGAAGCCACGCACTGCCTCTTTGACAGGTGCATGAGGAACGACGCAAGCTCCGCTTATGTCTACGGTAAGAGCCGACTTATTACCACAATTTTCTCACTGAAACCTGCCGGTTGACACGTGGTCGGGAACCATGTTCGCTTGACCGCTCTGTTCCATAGTAAAGCTTCACCTTCGGGAATGCAAACAAGGAAACACCGGCTGTGTTTGTGTTGCTAAAGGCAGCTGCAATACACCGCTTCCCACCTACATCTTTCTTATTTGACGCCTCCATTATTAATTGAACAAATTTCAAAAGATTCAGCAACACAAATGTCCAGAATCCTGTGTAATTATGCGATTAAAGCAGACTACTTATAGCTGTGATCGGGCTGGAAAAAAATGTCCGCTACAACCAGAGACGTCACGCGCACGCGCCATCATACGCATCATCATACTGACGTTTTCAACAGGATACTTCGCGCAATATTTAAAATTGCAATTTAGTAAACTAAAAAGGACGTATCGGCATGTGTTGCAATGTTAACATTTCATTATTGATGTATAAACTATCAGACTGCGTGGTCGGTAGTAGTGGGTTTCATTTTAATTTGTAAAAGTTTTAGTGTTTTTAATAATAAACAAAAAACTGGGGTTGCACACTACACTTTAATTTTATGTGACGTCACTTCCTGTTGTAGAAACGTCCTTGTATAGGTCTATCACTGTAACTGTATGTGCTAGGAGAGCACAGCCTGTACGTTCAAGCAAACATTTTGTTTATACACTTTTTGATTATAATTTTCATAATAGGGAAATACACGTCTTATATTCATGATAGTTAGTGATAAGCGCACAAGCTGCTTCTCCAAGAAAAAAACCTTATTGTAGATTCCTAATGTAGCCTTAGCTTGACGCTCCTCTACTTTCTCCTGTTCCGCTTTCTGCGGCAACAACAAACAAAACTCCAGACGCTCTTTCTAGTTTGTATGGTTTACTTGTCAACTTAATAATTCAAAAACGTAAAACAGTCACGATGTGGGAACAAATGAATGACAAAATAAAGATAGTTTGTTACAGTAAGAGTTAGAATAAGTATGAGTTAGGTCAAAAAACTGTGTGGCTTGATTCCACCGCAACTGGCTGCCATTACCCATAACACCTTGCTTCCACAAACCACCTTACCACACAGATCGTTCCGCCATATATGCAATTAAAACAGTTACGTCTTCAAATTATTTTGACAAATGTAATAATTACAAATAAAGTGAGCTTTATATAATTACTCTAAGCATTCTATATATACATTTTCTTATCATGCAAATAAAGTAAATAGTCCCTTTTGGGCTGAGTAAACATAATGCGCTTTCCATAAAATGTACATTAACTTCAACAGCATATAATTGTTATCAATGTCCTTGAAACAATTACTCAAACGTGTTAACTCAAATTCAAGGTGCCTAAATAGCCTTAATACTTCTCAAAGAAGCTTGTAGTCCTTAGCTCCATTCAACTCGAGGTCTTTGCTTCGTCGCCATATTTTAATTATCTTCTGCTTCCTGAAGAAGACTCAGCTTTGTAATAGGGCGATGAAGCTCATTAGTCTTAGTTTTCACTTTAACTTGACGAACAAGTCCGTCTCCACCAGGCAAAGTCTCAAGAATTCGTCCAAGTGGCCAGGAATTTCTGAGTGAAGTATCGTCCACGATCAGCACCATGTCTACAACACGAAAGTTTCTTCTAAGTGAAGACCATCGTTGTCGTTCTTGAAGCTGCGCTAGGTATTCCTTACACCAGCGTTTCCAGAAGACATCCGCAAGGTATTGTACTTGTCTCCATCTGCGACTGGAGTATTGGTCGCACAGATGAAACACTCCTGGAGGTAGCTCAGGTTTGACCTTCAGCAATAACGGATGGTTGGCTGTGAGACCCTCCAAGTCGTTGAGGTCTAAAGATGTCTTTGTGATGGGTCTGTCATTTATAACTGCTTCAGCTTCACAAAACAAGGTACAAAGACCCTCTTCATCCAAAACCTGTTCCTTTACGATAACAACTGCTTCCTCCATGGTGAGATCCTGCTTGTGGATTGAAATGCCACTGGACACCTCTTTGTAGCAAATGTTTGTAAATCTTCTTGGTGTTCCATTCTTTGATTAATTTCCTCATTTCGCTGTCAGCTGACCGAAAGTTGGTTCCGTTATCGGAATACATCTCTTTGACTTGTCCTCTTCTGGCGAGAAATCTTCTGATTGCGTTAAGACATGCATCAGTGTTGAGTGAGGATGCGACTTCCAGATGTACGGCTCTTAATGCAAGACACGTGAAGATGATGCCATACCTCTTTACATGTCCTCTTCCCCTCTTCACATGGAACGGACCAAAGTAGGTAGGACCCTGCATGTTTGTAGATCTGCAACGAGTTGCTTTACAGCAGCTCCGTGGAGTCTTTTACAAATGACACACCTGGACAGAAACCTTCTGATGGCTCCAATGGCTCCAGGTATCCAACATTTTTGACGTAGATTTGCCATCATGTGAATCCTACCGGCGTGAGCTGTTAGGTCATGAATATGTCTCAACACAAGCCTTGTGATGTGTGAATCCTTAGGCAATATAGCTTCCTGCTTGGAGTTGTTAGGCATTACTGCACGGCTCAACCTTCCGTCAACTCTCATAACTCCGTCTTGAAGAATTGGATTTAACTTGAAAAGGGAACTACTTTTCTTTACTCTTTGATTTTCTCCAGCATCCCCCAATCTTCCTTGAAACTTTGTCTTTGGCAGAACTTAACAATTTCTCTTTCTGCTCTAGTCATGCAATCACAAGTCAGACACTGTCCTTCAACATCTTTCTTGAATTCAAGCATCTTACTTTCTTCTCCTGATGTTTTCAGTTATTTTCTCTTTTCCTTTAGCTCTTTCAGAAGATCTTTGAGTTTTGGAAATCAGGCTACAGCACGCTTCAATGCTGTCCAAGAAGAATAATGGTTTATCCACTGATCCACAAAATCTTTGGCTTCTCCTGTCTGAATGACGTATGCATGAGTCACTCTTTTGACCTCTAGGTTGTCCATATCCAGCATTCCAGGATCTGGATTTTTAGGCCACTGGTCTTGTGAGCTGAGCAAGAAACTTGGTCCTGAGAGCCAGCTCTCATTTTTCAAAAATGCTTCCACGGTCTGTCCTCTTGAGACGTGATCAGCGGGATTCAGAGTGGGGTTAACATATCTCCACTGAGATGTTGTAGAGTGCTCCAGGATTGCTGCAACCCTGTTTGCAACAAACGTCTTGAATCGGATACACTCACTGGTCAAGTACTTGAGCACTGCCGTGCTATCTGTCCAAAAGATAGACTCCTGGATCTCCAGCTCAAGCTCTTGTCTCAGAAGCTTATCCATCTTTGTAGCAACTGTGGCTGCAGTCAATTCCATTCGAGGAATAATCAGAGATTTTAGGGGCGCCACCCTTGTCTTTGCCATGATTAATGTGGATTGAGCTTCACCTGTTGAAAAGCGCATCAGCAAGTAGCTTGTGGTTCCATAGGGGTCTTCACTTGCTTCAGCAAAATGATGAAGCAAGGCTGGCACACCAAACCGCTTCAACTTGACACATCTGTCAACTCCAAAATTTTCAAGCTGTGACAGACTTGAGATCCACCTTTTCCATCTCTCAATCACTGTGTCGGACAGGTCTTGATCCCAACTATATTTTTGCCGAAATAGATCTTGCAGAATTCTTTCGCAGGCAATATTACTGGAGACAGAAAGCCCAAAGGATCAAAAATTGAACTTACTATGGAAAGCAATCCTCTCCTTGTGTACGGTCCATCTTTGAGGTTGATCTTGAACTTGAATTGGTCTGATTCGGCACACCACTGGATGCCTAATGTTCTCTCCATTGGCAGGTAATCCTCGTCCAAGTCCCGATCTTGAAAGCCCTGTGCTTTTTCCTTTTCTGGGATTGAGTTAAGCAACTTTCTGCTGTTGCTTGACCATTTTGTCAGCCAAAATCCTCCTTTTGCCAACATTTTCCTCAATTCAGCACAGAGGGTAATGGCTGTATCTTCATCAGCAACTGACCCAAGACAGTCATCCACATAAAAATTATTGTTGACAGTCCTTGCTGTATCCTGTCCAAACTCATCCACAAAGTTTGTTGCACATTTTTGAAGTGCAAAGGTTGCAACACTTGGTGATGATGTTGCGCCAAAAATGTGAACTAACATCTTGTGTTCAACAAGATCCAGCTTGTAGTTTCCATCAGGCCACAAGAGAAACCTGAAGAGATCAGTGTCTTCATCGCTTACTCCGACCTGATGGAACATAGCTTCGTCGTCCGCCATAACCGCCACAGACTCCTGGCAAAATCTTATAATAACTCCTAATAGTGAGCTGGTGAGGTCAGGTCCCTGCAGAAGTTGTTGGTTTAATGAAGTACCTTGACAGCTTGCGCCGCAGTTGAAAACAACACGCAACTTCTGTTTGGTTGGATGTCTTAGTCCATGGTGAGGCAGATACCATGTTCGCCCCTCAGCAGGTTTGCGCTCTTCACCTTCGAGCTTTACTGCGTAACCTTTCTTAAAAGGTCATCCATGAACGCCACGTACTCTTGGTAAAACTTGACGTCTCTCGAAAATCTCTTCCGTAGGTTCAGTGCACGTTGCGCCGCAATTGCCCTGTTATTTGGCATAGACAAAGGCTTCTTCCTCACTGGAAGACATATATCGTAGTGGCCATTTTTAAGTACTGCAGATTGAGACAACATACTGATAAACTGATGGTCGTCCTTGGACATCTCAATGTTTTTATTTTGTCCAGCATCAGGAAAGTCGTGCTTGAACTGCAGCTGCCAAAGCTCCTCAAGCTTCACCACTGAGATTCTGTTTGCAGTAATTCCTGTCAATTTGTCAATTGCAGTTTTGTCACTTCAACCTCCGAGTGGTCCATTTACTGTTCAGCCTAGCATCGTTCTCACAGCGTATGGTCCATTATCCACACGTTTAACCACTTGCAGTGGCTCCCTCGCTTTGGGAACGTTTACTCCGATGAGTAATCCAATCTTGGCTTGAGTTTTAGGTATTCTCACCTCCTTTAGGTGTGGCCACCTATAAATATCCTCTTGTCGAGGAATATTGTCCTTAGAGACAGGAATGTCCTTCTGTGAATACACTTCCTTTATTTAGTTCCACAAACTCTTTTCCGTCCAAGCTGCTAATTTCCAAACCATTCACAATACTTGTGTTCACGACAGTGTCATTTCCCATTGTTCGCAATGAGAGGCTTACATCGCGTCCACTCACATTCAGTTGGTTTATCAGTGACTCTGTGGCAAAAGTAGCTGAACCACCTGGGTCCAGAAAGGCATACGTGATCACTGTCTTGGATCCTTTTTGTGCCTTGATGTACACTGGGAGAATCGAAAGAACACAATCTTCTCTACCGGTCCCAGTGACACCACAGGTTTCAGTTGTTTGTACAATGGCACTTGATATTGATTGCTGTTCACAATTGTCCTTTGCGGTTTCTTCTCTGGAGTCTTTATGACCAATGTGTAATAATGTGGGATGCAGTCTCGAGCATTCCTGACATTGAAGTTTTTGTTTGCAGCTACTAATCATATGTCCATGCTTTAAACACGCAAAACATACACCTTTGCTTTTCAAGAAGTCAATCTTGTCTTTTTGTAGCTTGCTCTTGAATTTATTGCAAACTGTAAGGCTGTGTTGCTTTCCATTACAATAAACACAAGGTTTTCCACTAACGTCCACCAACACTGTTCATGTTTTTTTTATGATATGGTTTTCATTTTCGGTCTTGGGGGGCACAACAACTGTTGTAAACGCCTTTTTTGGTTTGAGGGTTTCTACATACTGTGGTTTTATTTTCTGTCTCACAGAATCTTTCGTGTTCATGGTGGTTTCTTTTATGTTCCCATAAAGCGGGTTCAAAATATACTTGACTTGCCGGTTTACAAAGTCCACAAAATCCTTAAACTGTTGTCTTTGTTCTTTCTTGCGAGTCACATGCAAACTTCCTCCAAGGTTCTCTGAGTGTATATGGAAGTTTGTTTACCAGTGCCTTTATATTAGCTGTGTTGTCCATGTCCTCCATGTAGGTAATGTCTGTCATTGTGTTAGAGCAGCCCGTGAGGAATAATGCGAAGGACTGAAGGGCAACACCGTCTTCTGGCTTGATTGTTGGCCACTCCATGGCTTCTGTTATGTAGGCTTCGGCTATCTTAAAGTCATCACCGAAAAACTCCTTCAACATTTGTTTTGCTTTAGTGTAGCCTGCTGAAGATTCCATATGGATGCAGCTCTTAACCAACTCATGTGGTTGTCCACTTGTATATTGTAGTAAAAATTGAAGACGATTCTGGTTGTCACTAGTGCGGCTTTCAATTCCATGTTCTATGGCCCCAATAAAAGATTTGTATTCCAGGGGGTCACACTTGAATATTGTAATGGAAATATCTGGAAGTAGAGATGCCTTGTGACTCTTCATGAGATACTCTGTGACGTTGGCTTGCTGAGATACTGCTTGGCAAAGCCCATCAAGTGTTAGTGCCTGTTGTTCTTTAATTTCAGTCTTTGGTACAAATGTAGTCATTTGAATAGATGTGGGGGAAGCATTATGTTTAATGCTACGTATTGGTAAGGTGGGTGGTGGTACTTGTGTGTTCGGAATGGTAAGTCTTCTAACATCCTTCTCATCAGCTGTATTGATACTGTCTTCTTCTTGTGTGTTTTCATAGTTTTGTAAAACTTTCATTTTAGCGTCACATTCAGCAAGTGCTGTTTGCATTGCATGCATTTCCTTTCGCGCTTTAATTGCAGCTTCTTCCTGTTCTATGGCCAACTTTTCTTGTAAAGCTGGCGCCTTTGCTCTCAATGATGCACGCTTCATTTCCGCCTTTAATCTGACAGAAGAAGATGAAGAACATTAACTTCCGCTTCGTAATGCAGCTTTACTTTGACTTCTAGCGGTTGGGTTTGTTGATGTAGACCGCCTATCTGCAGGTGACACTTGTTTATTGCATTCTTCCGCTTGCTCAACATCAGGTGTGCCCATTACGTCGATCGCGAGCTACCAGTCGACCGCGGGGGGTGTGTCAGTCGATCTCCAGCCAGGCTTTTAAAAAAAATAGACCTAAAATTTAGTGATCATCAATCTTCACCAAGACGTCACTTAAATGACATTCACGGTACCGGAGGGTCTTGTGAGATGACGCTGGCTGCTGCAAGATCATTATTATGAAAATATGACCGAGAGGAAGGCGAGAAACACTTTTTATTTCAACAGACTCTCGCGCCGTACCTTCCGTCAAAACTCTAAAGGCCGACTGCACATTTCCTATCTTCACAATAAAAGCCCTGCTTCATGCTGCCTGCGCTAACTAAATACAGAGTCTCGGAAAACTGGCGTGCACAAGCGATCCCTCAGAAAGCTTGCGTGCACATCACTTGTGCATGCCAGCTTTCCGAGACTCTTATTTTGTTAGCGCAGGCAGCATGAAGCAGGGCTTTTATTGTGAAGATAGGAAATGTGCAGTCGGCCTTTAGAGTTTTGACGGAAGGGACGGCGCGAAAGTCTGTTGAAATAAAAAGAGTTTCTCGCCTTCCTCTCTGTCATTTTTTCATAATAATGAACTGGCAGCAGCCAGCGTCATCTCACAAGACCCTCGGGTGCCATGAATGTCAATCAAGCAAGCTACAGAATTTGCCACCAATGTTTTTCTTGTAAAGTGTATGGAAGCTGAATGAATTAGATGCCAAAAACCAACCACTTTCATGTGGTATTGTACAGAAAGGACAACTTTTTTTCTCCTCCATTTGAAAATGTGGGCGTTATCATCATTACTGTCTGATTCCAATCAATGCAAGTCATCAGAATCAGGTAATACACCAACTTATATTCTTGTCTTTGTGAAAGAAAGACATCTATATGTGTTACACATGCTTGTATTATCATTAAACACATTTAACTTGTTTACAAAAATGTCTCTTTCATAAATAAATAAATATAAATTATATATATAAATGAGGTAGATCTCCTCGAGTTGGTCAATTGAAAAGTAGCTCGCCTGCAGAAAAAGTGTGGGCACCCCTGCTCAACATGCTTAAAAACATCTTTCATCCAGAAAAAGTCCTCCATTTTATTTTTTGGATCAAACCAATTGTTTTGATCTTCCACAAACTCCTCCTCAGACATGAATTTCTGAACATCAGAATTAACATCCAAGAATTCCTGCTGCAAGCCACTAAAGTCCACACGAAGCTGATTTTTTACAGCGTCCACATTAGCATCCTCCTCTATTAAGTGCTCAATCTGCGTCATCAAGCGAGTCAATTGAGGCAGTAAGCTCCTTGTGCCTGCATCTTTCTCATCTTGTGCATTTCTACAGCCTTCTTGGTCATTTTTACTGTCCTTTTTCCACTGTTTTCCGATCTTGTGCATCCATAACAAGCCAATATTTCCACAACGAGTCAATAAAAATGCAGATGTGCCGCAGTGTCGCACCGGGACGAGCTTCTCTCTCTCTCGTTCACTTTCAAGCAGCGTGCACTCACGTTCCTGTCGCCTCCTCTTGCAGGCTTGTTCCTCTTGATGCTTTCCAGTCAGGCAGTTCCACGTTCCGTTTAATCCACAAAGAGCAAGTTTTTTGACTAAAATGTAGATTCTGAATGTAGCCTTAGCTTGACACTCCTCTACTTTCTCCTGCTCCACTTGTTGCGGCAACAACAAACAAAACTCCAGACGTTCTTTTTCGTTTGTATGGTTTACTTGTCAACTTAATAATTCCATCCATCCATCCATCATCTTCCGCTTATCCGAGGTCGGGTCGCGGGGGCAACAGCCTAAGCAGGGAAACCCAGACTTCCCTCTCCCCAGCCACTTCGTCTAGCTCTTCCCGGGGGATCCCGAGGCGTTCCCAGGCCAGCCGGGAGACATAGTCTTCCCAACGTGTCCTGGGTCTTCCCGGTGGCCTCCTACCGGTTGGACGTGCCCTAAACACCTCCCTAGGGAGGCGTTCGGGTGGCATCCTGACCAGATGCCCGAACCACCTCATCTGGCTCCTCTCGATGTGAAGGAGCAGCGGCTTTATTTTGAGTTCCTCCCGGATGGCAGAGCTTCTCACCCTATCTCTAAGGGAGAGCCCCGCCACACGGCGGAGGAAACTCATTTCGGCCGCTTGTACCCGTGATCTTATCCTTTCGGTCATGACCCAAAGCTCATGACCATAGGTGAGGATGGGAACGTAGATCGACCGGTAAATTGAGAGCTTTGCCTTCCGGCTCAGCTCCTTCTTCACCACAACGGATTGGTACAACGTCCGCATTACTGAAGACGCCGCACCTTAACTTAATAATTCAAAAACCTAAAACAGTCACGATGTGGGAACAAATGAATGACAAAATAAAGACAGTTTGTTACAGTAAGAGTTAGAAAAAGTAAGAGTGAGAAAAAGTATGAGTGAGGTCAAAAAACTGTGTGGCTCGATTCCACCGCACCTGACTGCCATTACCCATAACACCATGCTTCCAAAAACCACCTTACCACACAGATCCTTCCGCCATATATGCAATTAAAACAGTTACGTCTTCAAATTATTTTGACAAATGTAATAATTACAAATAAAGTGAGCTTTATATAATTACTCTAAGCATTCTATATATACATTTTCTTATCATGCAAATAAAGTAAATAGTCCCTTTTGGGCTGAGTAAACATAATGCGCCTCCCTCCGCCTTCGGGTGGGGGAATGGGTCCTGACTGTTGTTTGTGCTTACTCACCAAACAACAGTTCAGAGTACCCACCCTCGGGTGATTCCCTTGTTCTGCTGGGGGACTTCAACGCTCATGTTGGCAACGACAGTGAAACCTGGAGAGGCGTGATTGGGAAGATTGGCCGCCCGGATCTGAACCCGAGTGGTGTTTTGTTATTGGACTTTTGTGCTCGTCACAGTTTGTCCATAACAAACACCATGTTCAAACATAAGGGTGTCCATATGTGTACTTGGCACCAGGACACCCTAGGCCGCAGTTCCATGATTGACTTTGTAGTTGTGTCATCGGATTTGTGGCCTCATGTTTTGGACACTCGGGTGAAGAGAGGGGCGAAGCTTTCTACCGATCACCACTTTTGGTGAGTTGGCTGCGATGGTGGGGGAGGATGCCAGACGGACCTGGCATGCCCAAACGCATTGTAAGGGTTTGCTGGAAACGTCTGGCAGAGTCTCCTGTCACAGAAAGTTTCAATTCCCACCTCCGGAAGAATGAGGGAGGTGCTGGACATTGAATCCGATTGGACCATGTTCCGCACCTCTATTGTCGAGGCGGCTGACTGGAGCTGTGGCCGCAAGGTAGTTGGTGCCTGTCGTGGCGGTAATTCTATAACCTGTTGGTGGACACCAGTGGTAAGGGATGCCGTCAAGCTGGAGAAGTAGTCCTATCGCGTTCTTTTGGCTCATAGGACTCCGGAGGCAGTGGACAGGTACTGACAGGCCAAGCGGTGTGCAGCTTCAGCGGTCGCGGGGGCAAAAACTCGGACATGGGAGGAGTTCGGGGAAGCCATGGAAAACGACTTCTGGACGGCTTCGAAGCGATTCTGGACCACCATCCGCCGCCTCAGTAAGGGGAAGCAGTATACTGTCAACACAGTGTATGGTGCGGATGGTGTTCTGCTGACCTCAACTACAGATGATGTGGATAGATGGAAGGAATACTTCAAAGACTTCCTCAATCCCATCAACACGTCTTCCTATGAGGAAGCAGTGCCTGGGGAATCTGTGGTGGGCTCTCCTATTTCTGGGGCTGAGGTTGCCGAGGTAGTTAAAAAGCTCCTCGGTGGCAAGGAGGAGAGAACCGCCCGGAGTTCCTTAAGGCTCTGGATTCTGTGGGGCGGTCTTGGTGGACAAGACTCTGCAGAATCGCGTGGACATCGGGGGCGGTACCTTTGGATTGGCAAAGCAGGGTGGTGGTCCCTCTCTTTGAGAAGGGGGACCGGAGGGTGTGTTCCAACTATCGTGGGATCACCCTCCTCAGTCTTCCCGGTAAAGTTTATTCAGGTGTACTGGAGAAGAGGCTACGCCGGATAGTCGAACCTCGGATTCAGGAGGAACAGTGTGGTTTTCGTCCTGGTCGTGGAACTGTGGACCAGCTCTATACTCTCGGCAGGGTTCTTGAGGGTGCATGGGAGTTTGCCCAACCAGTCTACATGTGCTTTGAGGACGTGGAGAAGGCATTCAACCGTGTCCCTCAGGAAGTCCTGTGGGGAGTGCTCAGAGAGTATGGGGTTTCTCTGCAGGCGCTGGCTCTGGCTTGACGAACTTTAAGGTGCGAGTCACAAATTTATCCATTTTGTGTAATTGTGGTCCACTCATTAGCCTGCTACCCATCCGCGTGAAAGATTGTTCCGCTAAGCCCCGCCCCCATTAGTTACTGTTGCTATGTCTGTCAAACTTTCGCTCCTACATAGAAATTTAAGGCCTAGAGGAAAAATAAGTAATTTACATTTATTTATATAGCGGATTTCACAGACAGAATCACAAAGTGATTTACAGTGTGTATAGAAAATGAAAGCATGGTTAAAAAAAAAAATCTAAGAATATAATAAAAAAAAAAAAAAATTAAAGTGAAATTTCCTCTCGTTCCTCGCGCCCCACCTGTCATGTCTCTATTACCCACCAGTGGGGCCCGCCCCACGCTTTGAGAAACGCTGTTCTACACCAACATTTTCTTCCATAACTGTTGTACTCTAACATTTTGTTCTCCAACATTTGCTACCCTAACTTTTTGTACCCCACCATTTTCATTCTAACATTTTCTATCCTAACATGTTCTATCTTGACACTTTTTAGGCTAATGATATCTTTTAGACCTTAGGTCCTCTAGAGGGTATCGAACCACACATTTTTACCACTGCGTTCTGTCTTGGGCTAGTGATTTAACTTGTTCCCAGGTGGCATTTCTGCATGTCAAGTTTTCATGTTTTGTTCTTTTCTATGTTGTTAATGGTCTGCCCCATTTTCATTTGCCTCCTGACCTGAGAGTTTTCATTCTCATGCTATTTTGGGTATTCTTTCATCGGACATTCTCTTTACATGTCCAAACCATACCAGTTTAGTTATGGTTTGTGTCAGTAGTTTCTGTTTAGATCTCTTGCGTACTTCTTCATTTGTGGTCTGGTCTTTCCAGGAAATTTCCATTATTCTCCTGAGGCAATTATGGTGGAAGGCATCTATCTTATTTTACCTTTGCAGTTATTTCCCATGTCTCACACACATCTAGCATCATATATTTTGATCTTTCGTTTCCATTCTCATATTTTGTATTTGCCATAGGTTATAGGTTCAAGTACTGAATTTGCTTAGAAATGCATGGTTGTAGATGACCATAATGTAACCCACTAGGCTTTCTCTCCTCGTTGATGCAGTAATATATTTGACAAATCAAATATTTGGACTCTGAATGACAATCTTGCCCCTGTGTGCACATCCATGTTGACATGTCAACCACAAACACACCTAACTGCATATTGTATGACTACGTGTCATACAGCGCTAGAGCTAATTCTATAAAATAGCGGCCGTGAGCAAATTTTTGGCCTGTGTGTTGTAATTGACTCACAATGGCGCGGTCCTCAGCAATGAAGAAGAGTTCAGTAAGAGCTCTGTGAAGAGGCAGCAGCACAGTCATGCTGGTCGAGGCCTGGTTTAAGTTGTTTTCCATTGACGTAAAGAGCTGCCACAGTGGCTTGAGCAGTGTCAGCGTGTAGTTTCTGCAGTGCATACAAACATATAGTTATGTACACAAAGTCAACTTAACACATATTTATTTAGGAAAACACAACAATAGTGTTTCCTATGGCTATTTTCACCACACGGGCACATATTTTACATTTGTGTGCTGACAACAGGACATGAGGACTACAGAAAGGTTTTTATGCAAAGCCTGTGCAAAAGAGTCCAGAGGAGATTTGATTACTAATGTCCAGGTGACATGTTTGCAAAATGAGTGTGCATGTGTTTGTGTGTGAAGGTGTCATAGCTCTTTGATGGAGGACCACAATGTTTGACCTACAAAGGTCCTAGTTTCATCACTGAATGTGAATTTTAGTCAGTCATAGGGTCATTTGCTTTTTAAGATTTGTTAGTAGGATTTAGTAAGTTTTGATATGAATTCTTTAACACAGGAAGTGTTAATAAGATTGTCAGTAAAAGACAGAGAGAATAAACTTAGCTTCTTCCTACTGCTTTTTGGCGATGTTGAATTGTGAAAATGTAACCACATGTTGTACCTTGTCATATACAACAAGCAAATCATAATTGGTTGGTTGGTTGGTTCCATGAAATGTATTTCGAACATATATACAGTATCAATATGATACATCACATATTTTACATACTTTTTTACATGTCCAAAAAGGAATAGGAAGAAGCTATGCTTATATAATACTCCCCCTTTTTCTCTTCATAGCAATTACAAACACATACTTCCTGTTCTCAATGTGTACTCAATTTACATCAATGTGTTCTAAATACATAAGTTCTTCTCCATCCATCCATCCATTTCTACCGCTTATTCCCTTGGGGGTTGCGGGGGGCGCTGGTGCCTATCTCAGCAAATATCGGGCGGAAGGCGGAGTACACCCTGGACAAGTCGCCACCTCATCACAGGGCCAACACAGATAGACAGACAACATTCACACTCACATTCACACACTAGGGCCAATTTAGTGTCGCCAATCAACCTATCCCCAGGTGCATGTCTTTGGAGGTGGGAGGAAGCCGGAGAACTCGGAGGGAACCCACGCAGTCACGGGGAGGACATGCAAACTCCACACACCTCCCTGATACTGAAGTATATGTCAAACTACTTCCTTAACGTAAATGATCGCCATAACCACAACACCAGGGAGAGCTCCACAAACCACGTTAAACCCAGATTCCAATCTAACAAAGGTCTCAACTCATTCTCTTTCTATGCCACATCAATGTGGAATGCACTCCCCACAGGTGTAAAAGTAAGTGCATCTCTATCCTCCTTCAAAACCGCTCTAAAACAACACCTCCAGGCAACTTCAACCCTTTACTAACACCCTCCCCCCTTCACATCCCATATCCCCGGATTGTAAATAATCAAATGTATTTCTAATGTATATACTTGTATATGCTTCACGGTGGCAGAGGGGTTAGAGCGTCTGCCTCACAATACGAAGGTCCTGCAGTCCTGGGTTCAAATCCAGGCTCGGGATCTTTCTGTGTGGAGTTTGCATGTCCTAACCGTGAATGCGTGGGTTCCCTGCGGGTACTCCGGCTTCCTCCCACTTCCAAAGACATGCACCTGGGGATAAGTTGATTGGCAACACTAAATTGGCCCTAGTGTGTGAATGTGAGTGTGAATGTTGTCTGTCTATCTGTGTTGGCCCTGCGATGAGGTGGCGACTTGTCCAGGGTGTACCCCGCCTTCCGCCCGATTGTAGCTGAGATAGGCGCCAGCGCCCCCCGCGACCCCGAAAGGGAATAAGCGGTAGAAAATGGATGGATGGATACTTGTTCTTATGCTATCTGAACTGACTATGTTCTCTGCTCGCTGTACATATCCTACTAAGTAAGACCTACACTGTTTCAATGTCCATTTCTCTGTTGATGCAATTGTTGATGACTGAAGTACTGATATCAACCAAAGCTCCTCATCCCACCCCCCAGATTGTAAATAATGTAAATAATTCAATGTATATACTATGATGATTAACTTGTGTGATGACTGTATTATGCTGATAGTATATATTTGTACCATGAATTAATTTACGTGGACCCCGACTTAAACAAGTTGAAAAACTTATTCGGGTGTTACCATTTAGTGGTCAATTGTACGGAATATGTACTGTACTGTGCAATCTATTTCAATCAAACAATTAATCAATCAAAAAAGATCCCGAGCCCGGGATTGAACCCAGGACTACTCAGGACCTTCGTATTGTGAGGCAGACGCACTAATCCCTCTCCCACCATGCTGCCCTCTAAGTTCTTCTCATACGTAGTTAAATCAGTTATTATTCGCTTGATGAGATGGATAACGTTTAATTTTCAGTAAATTCATGACGTTTATCATAATTCTTCTTCTTTGTACTTGGTAAACACTTTTAGTTTGAACAGGTGATTAAACTGGATTATGTTAGTACATTGTTTGATTTCTTTACTTAATCCATTCCATAATTTAATTCCACATACTGATATGCTAAAGGTCTTGCATATAGATGTTTTAAATTATATTGTTCTCTGAGGTTATATTTTTTCTCTTTTGCTGAGAAGAATTGTTGTACATTCTTGGCCAGCAGGTTATAGTTTGCTTTGTGCATAATTTTAGCTGTTTGCAAAAGCACAATCAATTAATTTTTATATTTTTGATTAAAAAATAAAGGGTTTGTATGTTCTCTATATCCAACATAGTGTATTATTCCAACTCATCTTTTTTGTAACACAGTTAGTGAATGAAGTGCATTTTTGTAATTAATATCCCATATTTCTGCACAATACCCACAGATATGATAACACTAGCGAGCAGTAGAGAATATTAAGTGTGTTTTTTGGTCTAGAACACATTTTGCTTTATTCATTATTGAAATATTTCTTGCCACGTTATGTTGTATATTTTTTATAATGAGATTTCCAGGTCATTTTATCTATTATTACACCAAAAAATGTGATTTATTTTACTCTTTCAATATCTACTCCCTACTTGTTTGACTTTCTCTTCTATTGTTATCGAATAGCATTATCTTTGTTTTACTGAGATTCAAAGATAGTCTGGTTTTGTCAGACCATCCCTTTAATTTGTTAATTTCTTCTGTTATTATTTGTATTATCTACTGTTTGTTTTCCTCTGAACAAAATGCAGTTGTGTCGTCAGCAAATAATACTTTAAGTCTTTACAAAATGTTGTTTATTGAACAGTTTTGCTCTCAGTATTAATCCCTGGAGTACACCGCAAGATATCTTGAGCTCTGTTGATATATTTTCACCCAGATTCACGCATTGCTTGTTGGTCAAGTAGCTTCTTGTCCATAATCATTGATAGCATAGAAATATTGGGGAACTACAGGACAATTTAATAGACGAACTAGTGGTCAGTAACAGGCAACTTTATGACAAGATGTTGCTTCAGTGCATGACTTTCATATTTATGATTTATATAAATGTCATATGCTTTTGAGACTTTATAAGCCCTCTACAGAGCTTTCACACACACAAAAACATTTTCTCTGCTCTTAAAAAACACGGCACAAACTCCTAAACAGGGGCGTGCTAACTTTTCCCCCACACTGCACACTTGGGAGCACACTGAAAAATCAAGTTCATATTTTTCACTTTCGAAATTAGCACAATAAACACTTTTTTTTTTTTTTTAAACAGCAACATTTTTGTGGTTATTTCTTCCCCCAGTAATATTTTCAAAACACGTTTTGGACACCTGTACATTAAAACTTATGTAAAGTTTTTATGAAACTGCTATTTATACACAAATCTACACTTAATGCGGATTTAAAATCTGAAATGCACAAAGACTGCAGTAAGTGAACCGTAGTACGTGAACTTTAGTAAGTAAACCGCAGTAATCAAAGCACAGTACGTGAACTGTAGTAGGTGAACCGTTATAAGTAAACAGTAGTAAGTAGATTGGAGTAAGTGAACCGTGGTAAGTGAAATGTAGTAAGTGAAGCACAAAGTGGCGAGGGAACACTGTACTGGAGTGACATGGAAATTAATTTCAGTATATGAAATCCAAGGTAAAAAACAAACAAAAAACCGCTGTATAAAAAATAACATATTCCTGTAATAAAAAAACATATATAACCATTGGAAGGAATTCATAAAAGATCAAAAAGTATGAATGAGGCGTCTCTCTTACGTCTGCGATTGACACTGCAAGAGGGGGAGCAACAAGTGAATGGCTTTGAGTCTCTGGTTTCCTGTCTGGCGACAGGCCACGCCCACTTGCCAAGCCCAGATGTCAGCCAATGACAGCTGACCAAGCACCTGGTCATCAGTCAACATTTGCTTCAGGATCTCAAACCCTGATGGGAGGAGAAACAAAGCATTCGCAAGCTGACAACAATCAAACAAGACATTAAATTATGAGCTGTAACAATGCCATAATTCCATAAGTGCACCTGTCTGGAAGCGACCCCTGTGGCCTCCTGTAATGGTGAACTTGTAGCCCCACTCAGTGTTGCTCATGTCTGACGTAAACTTGTAGTACAGAGTGTCACCTGACAAAACATACATGCTGCTCAACAACATACTCAAATAACTTATAGGAGTTTAAAATCATTCTCACCTGGAATTTCAAAATCAGACCATCTCTGAGGAAAGCCGCTGAAGACATGAACATCTTGGAGAAAATCACTGCTGCTGGACATGATAAACTCATCACAACCTTCCTCTGTGTGGCAGCGGGAGTCAAACTTGACTGACATGTAAATGGCTCCTGGAATGTGCACCTTGTCCTGAGGGGGAAAAAAACAACCTGATTGTGTTTGAATGTGAGTGTGAATTTTGTCTGTCTGTCTGTGTTGGCGACTTGTCCAGGGTGTACCCCGCCCTCCGCACAAATGCAGTTGAGATAGGCTCCAGCACCCTTTGTGACCCCGAAAGGGACAAGCGGTAGAAAATGGATGGATGGATGGAAGATTACATAACTTGAAATTGAATATTTATTTCATACAAACAATATAAGAACACCACCAAATGCTTGCATGTTAGTTAATAGAGCTTTGGGAGAACATCAGGAAGAGCTGAAACTGAGGTGGAACAAGAGGAAAGATACAGTCAATGTAAGGTTAAATGTTATTATTTTGTATACATTTATACAAAAAAATCCTTATCACAATCAAAAGTTAAGCTTTTTAAAACCCTGACAATCCGGGCTGTCAATTAAAAACACAAAATAGATCTTAAACATACTGTAGATGCTATTATGCTATTAGGGACGGCGTGGCGCAGTGGGAGAGTGGCCGTGCGCAACCCGAGGGTCCCTGGTTCAATTCCCACCTAGTACCAACCTCCTCACGTCCGTTGTGTCCTGAGCAAGACACTTCACCCTTACTCCTGATGGGTGCTGGTTAGCGCCTTGCATGGCAGCTCCCTCCATCAGTGTGTGAATGTGTGTGTGAATGGGTAAATGTGGAAGTAGTGTCAAAGCGCTTTGAGTACCTTGAAGGTAGAAAAGCGCTATACAAGTACAACCCATTTATTATTGCTGAACAGGTGAGTGAAATCATACACTTTTCCAACCACTGCTTTTCTAACATAATATTGTTATTTTAAAGCAAGTGTATGCGGGGGGCTTATATGCACAGGTAGGATGAAAATTACCCCATGGGTAGTTATTCTTCAAAATACACCAACAAATTGTGATATATTCTAGGTATTTCTCATAAAACATGTTTGTGACAAGAGTCCATTTGCATTTTTTTTCATTAATTGTAGGAAATTGCAGTTTTTGTAGAACTACACACTCTTCCACAATTGAGGTCAAAAATGACTGAAAGCACTTCTTATGGAATCTTCTGTGAACCTTTAATTCTTAGCAACTACAACTGTCCCACTTACACATCTGATGTCATTTCACATCTGATGCACCTTTGACTGTCAATACTATCCCTCTTACACATCTGATGTCATATCTCACATGTGTTGTAACTGGCCATCAAACTGGCAGGGGATTCACATGACTAGTTGTGTTTTATGGCCATGTTGGCAGGAGAGTCACATAACTAGTGTTTGTTGGCCAAGTTGGCAGGTGAGTCACCTGACTAGTTGTGTTAGGTTGCCAGGTTGGCAGGAGAGTCACATGACTAGTTGTGTTTGATGGCCATGTTGGCAGAGAAGTCATCTCACGAGTTGTGTTTGGTGGACATGTTGGCAGGGGAGTCTTGTGATTTGTTGTTTGATTACCATTTCAGGGCATTCAATCGTTCGCAACTGCACTGTTTGTTTTGTTTTAGAAGACGTTTGGCCTCTCATCAAACTGGCAGGGGATTCACATGACTAGTTGTGTTTTATGGCCGTGTTGGCAGGAAAGTCACATAACTAGTGTTTGATAGCCAAGTTGGCAGATGAGTCACCTGACTAGTTGTGTTAGGTTGCCAGGTTGGCAGGAGAGTCACATGATGGCCATGTTGGCAGAGAAGTCATCTCACGAGTTGTGTTTGGTGGACATATTGGCAGGGGAGTCTTGTGATTTGTTGTTTGATTACTATTTCAGGGCATTCAATCGATCGCAACTGGACTGTTCGTGTTGTTTTAGAAGACGTTTGGCCTCTCATCGAAGTAGGCCTTAATCAGTTGATGCAAACGAGCAATCCTACTGTCTAAGCCAACAACAGTTGTTGAAGTGTAATTTGATGAGCAAGAGCATGAACTGATGAAGCCTACTCGGATGAGAGGCGTAACATCTTCTAAGACATAACAAACAGTTCAGTTGCGATCGATTGAATGTCTTGAGATTACGAAGACCTGGATGAATGAAAACATTCGTTTGATTACCATTTTGGCAACGGAGTCACGTGATTAGTTGTGTTGATTACCTTGTTGGCAGGGGAGTCACATGCCTAGTTGTGTTCGGTGGCCAAGTTAGCAGGAGAGAAATGTGACTAGTTTTGTCTGGTGGCCAAGTTGGCAGAGGAGTCTCATGACTCGTTGTGTTTGATGGCCATGTTGGCAGTGGAGTCACTCGACTAGTTATGTTTGGTGGCCATGTTGGCAGGAGAATCACGTGACGAGTTGTGTTTGGTTGCCATGTTGGCAGGGGAGTCACATGACTAGTTGTGTTTGGTGGCCAAGTTATCAGGAGAGAAAAGTGACTAGTTTTGTTTGGTGGCCAAGTTGGCAGGGGAGTCACATGATTAGTTGTGTTTGTTGGCCATGTTGGCAGTGGGGTCACCTGACTAGTTGTACTTGGTGGCCATGTTAGCAAGAGAATCACATGACGAGTTTTGTTTGGTGGCCATGTTGGCATGAGAAGCAGCAAATAAAATGAATGTACCATATTAACTTCCAACATTTAGTTTACTTATATTTGACTCACACAAATATTGAAAGATACAACACAAAACTTATTGTTGAATAAAACCAACAATGAATAATGCACCTGGCATGTTTTTTACATCTATAGCGTCAGCCATAAGGATATAAAAAGTTCCAGATTTTACAGTATTTGGAATTACCTCATTAGTTTTATGTTGTCCTACAGTCTTTAGTGGATCAGATATTGCCCCTTCCTGGGTGGTGAGACAGCTGATATCAGATGTGTAAGTGTGACAGTATTTTCAGTCAAAGTTGCATTAGATATGTAAGTGGAACAATCAGAGTTGCTAAGATTGAAAAGTTTATAGAAAATTCCATAGTAACAACTTGGGGTAATTTTTGACCCCTCTTGTGGAAAAGTGGATAGTGATACAAAAACTGCAATTTCCTAAAACATGAAAAAATAAATAAAAATGCAAACGGATTAAATTCACAAACATGTTTTATGAGGAATACCTTGAATATGAAAATGTTACAAATCTTCGTTTTAAAGATTTTGAAGAAGAACCACCCAGTTTACTGCAAAACACTGACTTTAATTAGGGTAATTTTTGACCCTACTTGTGGAAGAGTGTAGGAATTGGTAGGCTGTGCATCCAAGGGTGAATGGCATGGTCTTGTCAGGCCAGGACAAGGGCGTAATTTAATGTTTGTCGCTGGTTCAAACGGGACCTCCCTGTCGGCAGTCAATAGCATCTTTAATTGAGTGAACAGCGAACATTAAACACTCTTGGCTGCGATTGCATGTCATTAAAAATAAGGAAAATCAACAAATAGGACACCCACCTCAAAGTTAGTGTTGTTGTCATACGGGTGTTTGGATTCTCTGACCTGCATGGCCATGCCCGGCTCTTCCATGAACTGACAGGCAGTGAGAGACAGACTACACAACATACTTTGACTGCAGCCTTTCAACACCCTCCGCAGAATCTGTTCAATAATAAAAAAGAATCAAAGTAAAAAATAATGCACAAACTTTCTGCCTGTTCATGCTCCTCCCACTTGTCACCTTCTCCCACAGCGGCCGCTCCTCTAGCTGCATCAATATATCTAGGATGTAGGCCATGTGAGACGCACCGCTCAGTTCGAGGGCCTCCTCGCTCAACGACGCCTCGGCAGGCCAATCGGCCAGCAGGGAAGCAAGCACGTGGCGGGCATACAGCGTGGTAATGGCATGGTTTACCTTCACCAGGTATTGAGGAACTGCCCGATTGCTGCGAACATCCAGTTCTTTGTGCAACAAAGCAGAGCTTTTTGTGCGGCGTTGTTTGGCGTAACTGTGTTGCAAGTCGCTCTCGGAGTTGGTGATGAGTCTCTGTGTCACTACATTGATCTCCTCCGTGGCCTTCTCACACTGACTGGGCTTAGACTGTGTTAAAAAAACAACAATAACATGACGTGTTTCTTGTGTTCTTTCTTAATTGTAAAATGTGAAAAGAGTTGATGACCTAACTTACAATGCAAGAAGCCACAATCATATCAGTGTCAACAGCCTTGATGTTTCTGTCCTCCGAGTGAGTCCGTCTGGTCGGTTGCCATTTCTGAGCCAGAGTGCGGATTGTCTCATCTGTTTTGATCTCTTCTCCATCAAACCTGGACATGACAAAATTCACATCAACAAGAATCTATGTTAACTGCCTGTAAGAGGAGGACATCAAGAGCACCTCTTCTGCACCTCCAGGAAGAAGGAGTCAGTTTTCTTCATCTGTAACTCATACATGGCTCGTAGAATGGGCAGAGGAGCGTTTAAGGCATCATGAGTGATCTGTGGGGGGAAAAGGAACATATTTGCTTAAAAAACATTCCACTCTGCCATTTACACTATTTGAAGTATCCCTATTCACCTGGAAGCAAATCTTAGTCTCTTCATCAAGACCGTCCAGTGGATCAGGCTTATTGACCTCTATGTCGTCAGCAATGTTGCTGGAGTGATCCGAATCCTGCTCCTTGTCCTGCTCTCGCTGGTCCCGCTCTGGGTCCTGAGTCATAGAATGTATTTCCCGCTTTGAGGAATAGAGCATGATTGAGAGAATTTCTAGATCTCGTAGCAACCACAGCTTGCTGAAACCCGTCCCCTTGCTGCACTTCCTCACAAGCAGCTGGGTCAATCCCGACTGCTGGAGAGCTTCCTGAGCTTGTTCAACTCCAACTTTCTACACAGAGTGATAGTGACGGCGATAGCAATGATCAAGGTCATGTAATACATTGAAATCATCATTTACACTTTCAATGAATTGCTTTATATGTGCAAGCCAAATTGCTGGTACCTTGAGTGTGTTGTAGAGGCCTTTAAGAGCCAAGGACAGAACCCAGGATGCCTCCACAGCATCAGGAGAAGTGTTTTCCTGGCTGGTGTGTAGAAGGTGGCAGATGATAGAAATAAAGTTGGTCAGGTAGCGGCTGAGCAGAGGTTTAGGAAAGCACTGGCCTGGAAGGTATACTGCAGAGTCCTGAGACTGGATGAGCTGGTAGTCCTTCACTGAGTGAGATTAAAGAAAAAGCTTATTGAAAAAAAGTGAAAGTGCTGTTTGCTCAGAACGATGATACCGACCTGTTTTTCTCTTGCGCGTCTTTATGTCCACCACAGCTGCTTGGTTTGTTTCAGTGAAATGTTTGAGCAAGATCATGTTGTGGTGTTCGTTGGCATTGTCGATAAACACAGTCTGTGAGCCAACACACAGCACCTGCAGGCATATTTTTTGGAAAGAGAGTCAGAGGCACAATTGGGTCATAGAGTAGTAGAATCATGGATTTGTTACTACCTCGGGGAATCCCACTAACACCAGCAGGGTGAAAAGGTTAGTGTGTTTGAGGGTTTGCGGCAGCTGGAGAATGCAATGGTCAGTGAAGGCGGCAATGACTGTACTCCACTCAGGACAAGTGTTGAGATTGTGTAAAATATCTGCCACTGTGCAAGCCCAATCCAGACCAATACGACTGGGGAAAAAATAAGACAGGAAAATATAGGTCAACATGAACAGTGTCATGGCTCTAGGACTGCGTCCAAATACCTGCGTGCCATTTGAACAGAGGAAAAAGTGGACAAACGACAGCTTTCACAGGCGTGCAAAAGTGACTAAAATACCTGTCTAAACAGAAGGCTCCCAAGCAGAAGAGCAATTGGATGGTCTTCCAGCCACTAGTGTCTGAAATGGCTGCCTCTCCCTGCATTAGCAGCTCGTATTTGTCTGTCAGGGCCTCAGTAACAGCAACGTCAGCCTCAAAGGGAGGGATTCTCATCAGTAACTGGCCCAATAGACCCAGCGTGAGATGGTATGTCTCGTTAAGAGAACCAACATTGAAAATGACTGCCCTGAAAAGCTTGTGCAGGATGGCGCTTACACTGGGCAGACAGAGAGTATGTCCCTGACAAGAAAAAAGAAAATATGAATGATTTAAGAAAGCAAAAAACATGTTCAGTCATAAAGCAACTTCTACATTTTGTGCCTTCTCGTGTGTTCTGGTATAACAATAAATCATTGACAATAGCTTTGTTTAAAGGTCACTAGCCTAGCTCATACTTAAAGTTCATACTAAAAGATGAGAGTTTTAAAGAGTGTTGAACACGTGATCAACTGCTTCAAAGCAATCAAGTCAATGAACATCTACTTGGAATCAAGCTGAGAGCTTACAGGTTTGACTGGTGGCAGCATGGCTGCTAAAAGTCCAAGGATCCTCTCTCTGGAGCACTCTGAAAAAACATGTTCCTGAAGGGGAACCTTGGGGAGCCGATCATTTGTCTCCTTGACCGCATCTGATGAAGGAGATAAGCCTGCCGGACTCAACTCCAAAGCTGACAAATGATGACAAAAAGCTTGGTTTGGGTTTCTATGCATACACCATGAATCAGTTAAAAAAAACTTACGTCTGATCACAGGGGAAAGAGGATCCTCACAGGACACAGAAGGTGTTTTATTGATGCCGATGGACTCTAAAGTAAGCTTCCTCTTCTCAATGTCTGCTGTACTCGCTAGTTCAAATATTTCTGAAGGAGCAACGAGAGAAACGTTCCCCTCCTTTGGCTTTGGCTCTTTTTCCGATGGTTTACTCTAGAATTGAGAGGACAACAGCTTGTGCATCATTGATTTTATAGTTAAACCTTTTTCATTGACCCAAATAATGTATTACCAAAAGGAAATACACTAATCACTTCAAGAAATCTATATTCGGCCTTGACATTTAAGGATGAAGTTAAAAGAAGTTTAGGTGTACAAACTGTTTGATGTTTCAATGTTTCTTTTTTCACAGCTTAATGTTTTTAACAAAGGAACTTGAAATTTGAATAGAAAATGAAAATGCTTCCACATTCTACTGCAGCCAACCTTTAATATCAAAACAGACATTTTGCCTCTCTTCTATGTCAGGAAAATAGTCAAGAACCGCAAAACTTAACACATTTTATACAATTTTACCAGTCATAATCTAATCTACTAATATCCCAAAAAACAAATACTAAATAATGTGTACTGTGTGGAAATTGTGTGTACTATTAGAGGGCATGTTGGAAGTGACCCCTACCATCTTTATTGTTTGCTTGCAATGAAGGCGAACGCTTCCTTCCCTCTCCCTTATCTTTCCTCTGCTTTTGCTTCTTTGTGTTGTCTCAACTTTTTTTGGAGTCTCTCTCTGCACTGTTCTCCAAAGCTAAACATGAAATTGATCGACTGGTCCCTCAACGTATTTGTCAAGACTTTCTCAATGAAAAGATTCAGTTTCAGGTAACTTGTCTGTCCTGACGGAAGGTTTGCTGGTGGACCTTTGCATAAGGCCCTGATGGAAAAACTCCCCAAAGAGTTTGCTGCAGTGAGACACTGTGACATTCCCCCACCTCATCGACACCTGTCGATTGTGGACTTTTGTTTGCAATGATAGCACCTCTCTATAGCTACCTGCCTTGTTATCGCAACGACACTTTGTGGAATGACGCCCCAAGATTATGATGCCAAACAAAGTGATGTCTCAGGCATCTACTGACACTACATTAACAAACACACACTCGTGTTGTAATGTTTTGTAACGTGCAGCACACAAATATAATCTGTATCACCTTTTCTGGTCTATTACAAGATCCTCCAGTGTGATGTACAACAAATTAAATGGTAAATGGTTATACCTGTATAGCGCTTTTCTACCCCTTTATAAGGAGCCCAAAGCGCTTTGACCGTATTTCCACATTCACCCATTCACACACTGATGGCGGGAGCTGCCATGCAAGGCGCTAACCAGGCCCCATCAGGAGCAAGAGTGAAGTGTCTTGCTCAAGGACACAACGGACGTGACTAGGATGGTAGAAGGTGGGGATTGAACCAGTAACCAGTAACCCCCACTTTTTAACATGATGAAGGTGTGCTCTGGGAGAAGTGGGTGTTGTGTGTTAAATAAATTACATTGTGAATGCTAAATGATTATATTTGCATCTTCTCCTTGCATTATTGTGTGTTGCAAAAACTGGTATATATTCTGCAAAGACATGAAGACAAACACGATATATGGATTTTAAACAATTTTGATAATTGAAGAGAAAATTCTTCGCACATGGACTTAATAGTTGATCTTTGTATGCTCTCAACTTTGCATGTTTTTAATTTCATGCAAACCTTTAGAGGATCAAGCGTTTAATCTTTTTTTTACGCACACACTGGCTGGCTAAGGCAAGGTTCTGTTAAGCAATTGTTAGCGTTTGGTGTCCTAATGTAAGGTTTGAAACATGTAAATGTTCTTATTTGTCAAGTTCACTTCATTTTTAGAGAACATCAAGTTTTCAAAAATGTAGTGAAACATTCAACAGTTTGCAAAAATTAAGTTCACCTATAAAGATGATAGTAAATTTAGATTAATCATAAAAAAGCAAATATGCATACATTTTTATAAGTAGTAAAGGTAGATGCTGTATGTCGTCTCTGCAACTAATATCATTGCTCACCTTGTCTATAGATGAAGAAGGGGAGCAGACTGCTGTAGTACCACCAGGGAGAGACGAGGTGTCAGTGGCAGTGCTGACGTCCTGAGAAGACTGGGGGGAAACTGGACAGACCTCACTGTCTGAAGATGATTGATTGGCTGACAGCAGATTGAGCAAAGCTGAAGAACGCAGACCTACAGTATGTGGAGACAGTCGCATGTGAAAAACATACTGTACTGTACTGTACTGTATTTGTATTGTTGCATACCACTTCACAAATTAAGTCAAGAGGCACCAACAAGCACAGCATTTTCAAGCCCAATTATTCTTTGTTATTACCTTTGCTCGTCTGGCTCTTGAGCAAGCAATCAGTGATGAGCTTGGAGCAGCACGTCTGCAGGGCTAAGGCTTGACTCCAAGTCGTACTGTCCAGAGATTCCTTCTCTGTCTGTGTCTTCATGCTCACTTGTGAAGAAGTGTACAGAGTCAAAGCAGCAAAAAGAAGCCAGGAGTAGTTGTGGACGTATGGCTGGATCAAGCGATGGCGGTCACTTATTCTAATGGTCACCATGGGGTAAACTGTAATCCGATGGGTGGGCAGATGGCTAAAGGATAGTTGAAGAGAAAGGGCTTCAAATGCAAAAGACTTCAAGTGTGACAAAAAGCTGTCCCTAAACTTGAATGTATAGTATTACCTGTCAGGATATTTCTTTGCATTGTAACAACCGAAGCACAAGTCAAAATCTTCACAGACGTTACAGTTGATCCTGCTGCCCACAATCAGCCCATGGCAATGGTCACAAGCATACTCCATGTTCACCATCTCGTGGTCATCCTCATGGCCTTCTGGCTTGGCACCACCTTTTTAAAAACATATACACACACATTGTGTTGTTTTAAATTGACCTAGCAGTACGTAGAAACATGTTGGACATGAACTCACTGAGGAAGCATGTCTTGCAGAGGTCCATATCCGTGCACTGCAGGCATCGGTAGCGGTGCCAAGGTGCCATCCTCTCACAGCCGTCACAGGAGATCACCACATTGAGCAGGTCACAATAACGTGCAATGAACATGTGCCTCTGTGGAATGTTTCATTGATGTAAACGTCAAGTTTTTGGTACTACCTCATCCTCTTATTGCATACCTTTCGTCTGTCTTCAATAGAGTCCTCCTCATCGATTTTGTCATACCACTTCTCAAACATTCCGTCCATACATTCATCCATCCACTCCTGGTTCTTTTTGTAGTCGCAAATTTCATCCTCTTCTGTCCACTGACTACCACAGAAAAACGTACTAAAGTATAATTTCAATACTTCAAATATGAAAGCAATGATGCGTAGCAGAGTTCTTCTGGCATGGCTGGTACGCTACCTGATTGCGATGTCATGAACACTAATGTTTTCTTGTGACATGCTCAGCAGGAGTTCAGGAAGCTTAATCTTCAGGAATAGAGGAAGGTCGTGCACATGCCAATTCATGTCTAGAAGGTGCAAGAGGCAGGTTTGCACACAAGACAGTGCTGGTAGAAGAGCTCTAAGGGAGGGTGAAAAAGTTGTTACACATACTTGTTTACAGAAATATTTCTGCAATCTTAATCTATATGATCTTACTTTTCATTGAGACTATTGAATCCTTGCACTGCCTCCACCAGGATGAGCAATAACTGATGGTAAGATTGCCGCACTTGTTCCCCAAGCTCTCGTCCGCTGTCTGACAACTGAGAGAAATAACTGCAAACAGAATGTGTCATTCGTCATTAAACAGGAAATAGGTGACAAACGTGTAAAATGCAATTGTTGTAGTTTTGCAAACCCTTTGTGTTCAGAATGGGGAGGATTTTAAATGTGTACCTGCTGAAGTCTTTCTGACATGTCAGCAGTTCCTGGAGGAATAGGATGCAGGGGCCTTGAAAAAGGTGTGGCTTTCCCAGGGAATGCAAACACTCTTGAACGAGCTCCAGGACTTTGCACACACTAACAGCCTGAGCTTTGTTCAGTTCTAAGGTCTGCAGGATACTAGATGAGGGAAAACATCATCTACAACAGTGTATATATATAATTAAATATAATAAGAGAGGGTATGTTACACACGTTGCTGTTGTGAGAGAATTGTCCTTGATGAAGTTCAGTATATGTTTGAGAACCAGGTAGCGATCTTTGACAGTGGGGTTGGTGCTGGGTTCTTCAATAGAGCGACATGAGAGGAGGCGTAGTCGTGCGTGACTGAATGAGGCTTTATGGGATAAGGCAGAAGGAGAGGCTGGACTGCCGGCTCCTCGGGATGAGAGGATCTCCGTGGAGTCTTTGTGGCCTGACTTGCAGTGCACACATGAGGACACTGGGACATTGGCAGGTTGGCTCTGTCCCGGCTTGGCCTCAACATTGTCTGCAGACATCATCGCATGCTCAAGTAAGGAGCTGGCCTGAAAATCGTCCTCTGAGATTGAAAGTGGATAGTGAAGAGAAGCACTACTGTCCTTTGTTTTGGCAGGATCAGAGTCTGTGCACAGTGTGCCACAAGGTGAAAATCTGAAGAGCAGGAGGGACTTTTCAATGCACATCTCAGCTGCACAGAAAGAAAATAACAATGAGTAAATGAAGAAAGCAAATGATGACCAGTAATTCTCACCTAGTGTCTCCATAGTAACCTCAACAGGACCTCCTTCCTTGTCTTCAGAAACATTCATTTTGCCAACAATATATCTCTGCTTCATCTCCAACTAACAAATACAAAATAGACAATGTTTGATTCATGACGAAGTCATAAATACCAGATGAATCCTTACCATCCAAGTTCTGATACTGTCTGCCAGAAAATACACCTGCACCAAGTCCTCATTTAAACACGACTTGCATTCTTGATTGACTATTCAAAAAACAGAACACACTGAGATATAACATTGATCTAATCACTGCAATTGTGATTAAATGCAAATAATAATTATAACAATAACATTATCAATCAGCCGGGGTGTAACAGTACATGGTAGCAATTGTTTCGGTACAGAGGTGCAATATTATTAAGAGGAAGTGTTTTTGCTACATGCATTAAATACAGATATTAAATACAAGCGGCCGCTAAAGGGAACAAAGATCAGGCGGGCACCACACTTTCCATTACAGACATAAAAATATATCCAGCATGCAGACCAGCCTTTCACTGGCTAGAGTCATGACTAGCAATAATGCCAAGAAGACACAGCTTTAATTGTAAGCTGTTTAATGTTTAGCATTTTGTATGCATTTTGTATACCTAAAATGGACGGAGCAGAGACCTTAATACCGAGGTAATAATTATGTTACACCTCTAATAATAATAAAAAAATAACAAAAAGCCGCCCAAACTATTGGCAAACTTTTGGAGGTGTTTGTGTCAGTGAGGGACAGGAGGACACTAGACAAACTGCTCGCCATCATGGACAATCCTGCCCACCCACTCCACCAGACAATTGAGGGACAGCGGAGCTCATACTCCAACAGGCTTCTTCAGCTTCATTACCACAGTGTTCGATTCAAGAACTCCTTTATTCAGCACTCCATCCAGCTGTATAATCACTCGCCCTACAGCAATAGATAATATCTGTCTATTACCTGACCGCTTCTTTGTTAGCTACCTCTCTTTGTTTATAATATCTTTTTTCTGCTGGATCTACTCTCTATTTTATGCTGCAGCTGTTACATTTTCTGTAATATTGTACATGGTAATTGTTATACAATGTATCTATTATACAAAATTATAATATAATATATCAGTATATATCATATACTGTATACATAATATGTAAATACTACATATATGTTATAGTATATATTGCTACTACGGTACATTTTTAGTCTACTTTATACCTGCATTATCCTTTCCATCCTTTGTAACTGAGCTACTGTGTGGAACAATTTCCCTTGTGGATCACTAAAGTTTGTCTAAGTCTACTGTCTGCAACAGTACTATCCTGAATCCCTTAAAATCACCTTTTCTGCAGCATATTAATTTGTATATTTTAGCTCATTGCAGACTTCAGTATAAGCGCTGAAAATCAATGAATGTTGCGTTTGACAGAACTTGGTTTGTCAGTTGTATTTTTCTCAAGCTGCTGCTCACATATTGTACTATTGGCACTGTTAGAATTACCGTAGGTGTGCAGGGCATGGACGAGGGCAGGTATATGATAGACCATGGCAGCCCAAAGAGCGTTCACAGCATGGTCTGTCATCCAGCCATTGGCAATCTCATTCCTCGCTGCCCGTTTTCGACAGCAATGCACAAGGTTTCTCATCAGCTCTGTTCCATGGTCTGCTGCTTCTTGGGAAGGGTTCCATCGAGCAAAGTTCTCCAGGAACCTCATTACATCATCAGGTTTATACACGTTCCTCTAACACACAAAAACTTAGTGTTAAGACTTTCCAAAGTGAATATGAAAATATGACAAGTGGATTGGAAAGACGCGTAATAGTTTTGCTCATACCTGAACTGATGTGTTCTGAACCGTGTGCCTGGACTCACACAAGCCATGTCGCAGAATGTGTTTCCACAGAGGTGAAGACTGAACGTGAGAAACTTTCCAAGATGGAAGTTCTTTTACTGAACGAACCTCTGGATAAACACAGAAGAATCACAACACCAGGAAGAAGTTGGCTTAGCAAGAAAGTAGAAATGCAGACAACCACAACGCATTCCACTGGCTTATGAAAAACATATGTACCATCTTAACAAAACTAAATTACATTTTTACCAGCTGTTCAATCAAAAACAAATGACGCTCAATTTTAATTGACAGGTATTGATGGAATGATTATTACTGTTGTTTATTGTTGTACATCACAGATTTAAAAATTATAAAGAGTTATTTGCAGAAACATTTATCATAACATCTATATCAGTAATTCTGAAACTACGGGATACACAAGCTCCATCTAGTCGTACCCCATAGAATCACTTAATTAAATATTCAGAGTCTAAGGCCCAATCCCAATACACCCCCTTGCCTAACAATTTCGACTTATACCTAGTTTTTGTGCATTCCCGTGAAGGTAGTTGTGTCCAAATGACTCTTTGTATATAGGGGTAGTGGGCATAACGAGGAGTATGAATCTAGCCCTTCAGAATGAGGCACTTTACATGCTGACTTGTTCAGGTAGGGCCAGAGAAAAATTCACAATTTCTGCCTAAGATGTATAATATGTTACATGTTAGTTTGTAATGTTAGCCAGCTAGCGATGCTGGCGAACATTAGGCTAAAATACTAAATAATAATACTAAAACACTAAAACTTTAAAGCTTGTGAATGTGAAAACATTAACTTTACATACCTTCAAAAAATTTACAAGAGACAACAATTGTAGATGGCGGCTTCTTCTGTGTTTAGTTCCTTGTTTATTATTAACCGAAGTATGATCAATGTAAAAAAAAAAAAAAAAACGATCTCAGCTGAGAACTCCTTTGCTGTCGGGTTTGTTGTGTAATGGTTGGACGAGAGGGTTGAACAGTGACCCGCTACTAATAAAGTACAGAGGTATTAATGAATTAAAAAAGGTACTACTGCCTTTGGATAACATCAGTAGTCATTTTTCATCCAAATGTGCGGCCGTGATGTTGCTGAGCCGAGGCGTGGTACATTTGTGTGTCAAAATGCACACACTGAGTGCCTACAATTATAATAATCGTCCAAAGGAATAATGACAAAAATAACAGCAATTCTACTGGTTAGTAAAAATGGTGCGTGAAAGGCAATATGGAGGTTTTTGGGTTTCAGAACTATCAATAAAGGGGACGCTTTAAACACGTAAGTGCCGCATTGTAAGCTCTGTTTTAAAACATACCTCGCCAAATGTATCAATACAGCATTAGAACCGTTGTTTCATATTTAGGTAAAAATTTAAATAATAACAAAGCTGTACACCTTTTTACTCAATTTTGAGGGTGTAGTGATCGTGAGTGAAGGCTAGTGTTAGTGAGTAGGGGGGTGTATTGGGATTGAGCCCGAGTGTTCAAACTGTGTGTAATGTTACAGTGGCCAAAACAAATAAATATACCTGTTAAATAAATCCTCTGCCTTGTTTTTTAATGAAAAAAGGCCTGCTACCTTACTGTATTAATGTTGGTCATTATGGTGGCACATGGAGAGCCAAGTGTTTTCTAAAGGTGGTACTTGGTGAAACAAGTTTGAGAATCACTGATGTTTTTGATATTAGTTAAATCACCAAATGATTCCTGAGCACTGCTGCTCACTGCTCGCCTCACCTCCCAGGGGGGGAACATGGGGATTGGTCAAATGCAGAGGACAAAGTGACGATTGTTGGGACTTTAACTTTTAAATTAATAACATCATATACGTCACACAGTTGGATGATGGCGGACCAATCACAGAGCACTTGTTCTCTGTCCTCGCAGCTGATTGGCTCAG
This sequence comes from Nerophis ophidion, assembly GCF_033978795.1. Classification (NCBI taxonomy): domain Eukaryota; kingdom Metazoa; phylum Chordata; class Actinopteri; order Syngnathiformes; family Syngnathidae; genus Nerophis; species Nerophis ophidion. The sequence goes on from NC_084614.1 coordinate 52,371,297, forward strand.
CCATATCGGGCCTCCCGTTTTCTACTGCCGACCTCAATGTTGGCTGTGCTGCTTTTTCCGAGAACATTTGAATAGATTTAAATTCTAACAATGTGGCCCAAACATTCTGAGCCTTTTATGGCTTGTCACACAAAATGTAAGCCCTAGAGCAGGGGTAGGCAACCTTTTTGGCTGAGAGAGCCAAAAAGCCAAATATTTTGAAATGTATTTCCGTAAGAGCCATATAATATTTTTTTTTACACTGAACAAAACTAAACGTGTGCATTTTTAAGTAAGACCAACATTTCTAGAGTATAATAGGTCTCTTATTCTTTGTAATAACATTGTTATTCTCGAGCTAACTGTGGAGGGGGCGTGGCCTGCAGCGAACTGGGGTGTGCCAGGACCGGCCTCAAAATCAGAGACAGGTGCGTAGATGGCCCACCTGGGCCCTGTTATCTAATCACCTGTCGCTCTGTTATAAGCAGCAGCCAGGAGGAGAGACGTGGTTGGGGCTGGGGCCAGAGCGCGAACGAAAACGAAAGAGAAAAATACAATTGCTGGAAAGCAACTGAGAGACTTATTGAAAAATAAAACAATATTGTAACCCTGAAACAGGCTCTCATGTTGGTCCTTGGTGGTCTGACAAACCCCAGGAGGGCAAGCCCCACACTAACCAAGAATAAATAAATAACTTCTTACCATTAATGCAAATTTTTGAAAACAGATAGATGGATTAAAAATGCATGAGAATGTTTTATATTTTGAACATTATTTTTAACGCTGTGATTACAAGTGGAATCATTCATTACTTATCATATTAAGCAATGTCAGCTAAGATTTATCCGAGAGCCAGATGCAGTCATCAAGAGCCACATCTGGCTCGCGAGCCATAGGTTCCCTACCCCTGCCCTAGAGGAAGCTGGGATAAGGTAAACCTCCCAATTGCTATGCTAAAAAAGGTAGCTTAGCTTCAAACCACTATCCACTATCAGCAATTACAAAGTAAATGAATCAACGGTTGGTTACATAAAGAAGGAGGAAAAGAATAAATGGAGCGTAGGACGTGTTCAAAAGTGTGTGTAAAAGGTAATAACAGTTTAAAATGAGTACAATATTTATATAAATCTTAAAAAATAGCGAACGTTGGGAACTTAACTCCCGCAATAATTGAGGGAACACTGTAAACATCTCTTAGTATAATTAACTACAGTTATATCAAACTGTATATTGTCCTCATAGAGCAGAAAAGAACTATTTACAGTGAAGAAAATAGGTATTTGAACACCCTGCTATTTTGCAAGTTCTCCCACTTAGAAATCACGGCGGGGTCTGAAATTTTCAAGGTAGGTGCATGTCCACTGTATGAGAGATAACCTAAAAAGAAAAATCCAGAAATCCCAATCTATGATTTTTTAACAATTTATTTGTGTGGTAAAGCTGAAAATAAGTATTTGAACACCAACATTAATATTTGGTAGAGTAGCCTTTGTTTGCAATTACAGAGGTCAAACGTTTCCTGTAGTTCTTCACTAGATTTGCACAGACTGCAGGATGGATTTTGGCCCACTCCTCCACACAGATCTTCTCTAGATCAGTCAGGTTTCTGGGCTGTCGCTGAGTGACACAGACTTTCAGCTCCAGCCAAAGATTTCCAATTGGATTTAGGTCTGGAGACTGGCTAGGCCCCTCCAGAACCTTGATATGGTTCTTACGAAGCCACTTCTTGATTTTCCTGGCTGTGTGCGTTGGGTCATTGTCATGTTGGAAGATCCAGCCATCTTCAATGATCTGACTGAGGGAAGGAGGTTTTTGGCCCAAATCTCACAATACATGGCTGCAGTCATCCTCTCCTTAATACAGTACAGTCGTCCTGTCCCATGAGCAGAAACCCCCCCCCCAAAGCATGATGCTACCACCCCCATGCTTCACAGTAGGTATGGTGTTCTTGGAATGGTACGCATCAGTCTTCTTCCTCCAAACACACGTAGTGGAATTATGACCAAAAAGATCAATTTTGGTCTCATCTGTCCACAAAACTTTCTCCAATGACTCCTCTGGATCATCCAAATGGTCATTGGCAAACTTAAGACAAGCCTTAACATGTGCTGGTTTAAGCAGGGGAACCTTCCATGCCATGCATGATTTCAAATCATGACGTTTTGTTGTATTACCAACAGTGACCATGGAAACAGTGTTCCCAGCTCTTTTCAGGTCATTGAACAAGTCCTGCCGTGTAGTCCTGGGCTAATTCCTCACCTTTCTCAGCATCATTAAGACCCCAAGAGGTGATACCTTGCATGGGGCTCCACTCCGATTGAGATTGACCATCATGTTTAGCTTCTTCCATTTTCTAATGATTGCTCCAACAGTGGACTTTTTTCCACCAAGCTGCTTGGAAATTTCTCCAGAGCCCTTTCCATCCTTGCGGAGTTGTACAATTTTGTCTCTGGTGTCTTTGGACAGCTCTTTGCTCTTAGCCATGCTGAATGTTTGGGTCTTACTGATTTTATGGGGTGGACAGGTGTCTTTATGCAGCTAACGACCTCACACAGGAGCCTAATTCAGGATAATACAGTGAAGTGGAAGAGGACTTTTAAAGGCGGACTAACAGGTCTTTGAGGGTCAGAATTGTAGCTGATAGACAGGTGTTCAAATACTTATTTTCAGCTGTACCACACAAATAAATTGTTAAAAAATCATAAATTGTGATTTCTGGATTTTTATTTTTAGGTTATCTCTCATACAGTGGACATGCACCTACCGTGAAAATTTCAAACGCCTTCATGATTTCTAAGTGGGATAACTTGCAAAATAGCAAGGTGTTCAAATACTTATTTTCTTGACTGTAACAATGGCACTAGAAACACTTGTTGTAACATATATGTTGAGTTGGGACGCAATCATTCTACATATTTTATGCTACGTGTTACTAGTGTGATCTTCATCAAGTGTCACTGCCAACCATTACAAGATTAATTATAACGTACACTTAATTCAACTTATAAATCACTTGAACAACAGCGGTGAAGAACAATCTCACCATGAGGCGATTTAAGTGCCATGGTTCTGGAGGCAAGACGCCCCATTAGGCGCGCCACAAGCAGCTGCAGGTCAGACATCCAAGAGATGGTGATGTCTGGCAACCCCATGGCTGTGACAGTGAATTTGTAACCCCACTCATTGTTGCTGCTGTCAGAGTGGAAGAGGAACTGAAGCTGAGGGCCGATGTCAAACGTTACCTTCTAAAGAGAGCAAAGAGAAGCAAGGTGCGTAAAGGAGAGAGAAACATGGAGGCATCCTGTGGGTAAATGGCTTATTCCTACCTTTGGCCACTTTTCCGTTCCAACCTTCATGTCATAGCGAAACTTCCCGCCCCTGGAGTCGGTAAATTCTAAGTAGTCATACCTAAGATTTGAACAATGGGATTAAAACTACTTCATGGAATAGCACACTCAAAATAAATATAATTTATTAGTAAGAAAGAAAGTTGTAAATTAATTAATACATTAAAAGCATTTACATTTAGGAAGTTAGTGATTGACTGCAATGGATCACGTTGTTGGTGGAATATTCTATTAATGATGAATGAAGGTACGAGCGGTAGAAAAATGGATGGATGAATAGAAATAGAAAAGCACAATGATACAGTTACCTCTTCTCTGTCTCACAACGTTCATCAAAGTCAACTTCAAAGGAAGTCACACCAGGACAGGCGAAGATGCTGCTCTCATGGCGACTGTCTTCATAGTTATGAGAGGACTCCATGGTCCAGGTCCGAAGCACCACGGGCTTTTGGGGCTGGTGCCAGCTCTCTTGGTCCTCCTAACAGTCAAAGGAAAATCATATTTTTAAATATGTGTGTTTTTTCCCCTCATACAAACTATGTATGTGTAAGTATGTAAAAATCAGGCGTTGAAATAAACATTAATTGAATGATAAACTACATTTTAAATCTGTGTAATCCACCATAATCAATAATATTGCTTGCTTCAACTCTGCATGTTAACCACTAAAGTTTGCTTTTATCTTACATTGTTGAAGGATTCAATCAATCGCAACTGGACTGTTTGATTTGTCTAACAAACCAAACAAAAGGGCTACGAAACACCACACAGTCCAGTTGCGATCGATCAATTGCCCTAAGATGACAATGACCTGGATGAATGAGAACATTCATAGACATTGTTGAAGGACTTAACAGTTGAGTTATTTATTAATCTGATTCAATACATATTGTCATTCAAAAATGTTTTATGTGTAAAATGGGATATACATCATAAAATATATGATACTTTGTGTATTTAATCTCTCCAAGATTTATCCGTCTTTTTTGTGTTTATTGCGACCTAAAATGTCTGAATTCACAGCACCATATTTCAGAAAGTGGCGTCAAAATTTGCGACGTCTTGAAACTTATTTTTTCAATAAAATTGAATCCGCTCGTAATTTCATGAATTTGTTATCAGTGTTTTAAGTGTTCCTTGTAACCTTAACTTTTTAAACAAATTATAAATAAATACCTTTTACTCGTTTTATACCACACAGACTTAAAAGTAGATACTGGATGCAGTAAAGGCACATACTCTGCGCTCATTGTGAAAAGTAAAGCACTGTTTTAATTAATTATTACTAATAATAGTAATAATGCAAGGTTTCCCATAGTCATCATGGTCGACGTCCCACTGGGGTGAGTTTTTACTTGCCCTTATGTGGGCCCTACCGAGGATGTCGTTGTGGTTTGTGCAGCCCTTTGAGACATTTGTAATTTAGGACGACATAAATAAGCATTGATTGATTGATTGATAATTACAGAAAACAGCACCAAATGCCTCCCTATTGTCCGCTCTCTGCTCTTTCGTCAACAAGGTTTATGTTTTTCACTTGAAAAATGTTTGTCTATCTTAAACATCCTTCTATGTTCCAACACATTAACCCACACAAGTTAAGGGCATTTGTGAACTGTTGTGAGCGCTCTTTAGATTTTTTTTTGTTGATAAATGAGCGACAATGAGAGATTATCATTACACTTGGTCAGCATTGCAAACAAAATCCTGTTCTGATTGTCTTACTCTAGATAAATGAATGTTAAATAGTTATATAAATACATGTAAACTAGGAAGTGAACGTTTATATGCTACATTACACAGAAGGCTTAGCGCTGAAGACAGGAACAGAAAGTACGTCTGAGCTACGAGGGACAATTGTGTCATTAGATCGATAAATAGTTTATATATTGCTACACAATGCTGTTGATTCTGCTGCACATGCGTGTTGAGTGCTTCTCAGAGACAAATTCAATTGGTGAAAATGACTAATTGGTCGAAATGTGCTTTGGACTACTTTTGTGATTTGGCACATTCACAGCATCATGCATTTCTGGAGAGACTGTGTATTAAAACATTGACTCTACAGTACTTGAATATATATTATTTTCTGAATATATAAAACTGTAGTATTATTAGGGTTAGGTAAATACCTTGGAAAATATATCTCCAGTGCCAATGGACAGACTTTTGAGCAGCTCATTCAAAGATGAGAAGCTCTTGAGCAGCGGACAGTGAGGTATGTCCAAAGAGCAAATTTCCAGGAGGAACAGCAGCTAGTGGAGCAACCAGAAACTTGTTTTAATCATCACCATCAACTCAAAATTGTGAAATTGCAAATAATTACTAGCTGTCTGAAGACTGTGGCGATGATGGAGTTGCCCAGTTTGTTGATAATCTCAGTGCCAGTGTACTTCTCCAGCAATGAAGCAAGTATTCCTTTGATAGTTCCCAAAAACTGATCCGCATCTGTTCAAAGACACATAGATGAATTCTACTCCTGAGTGCGTATTATAAACACTTAATCTCTTACACAGCTGTGTCAAAAAGAGTAAATATACATTCATAGTACACACCTAGGATAAACATTATATTATGAATTTATATAGGTAAATGTCTTGTACATTTGTGTACTAGCTATGTAATTAAACTTTCTTCTACATGTTTTCAAATATAGTATACAGCATATTTGAAAGCATAAATAACCCTACTATGTACGCTGATTGCACGCTATTGACAAAAAGTACTGAAATACTTTACATACACAGGAGGTTGCTTTACTGCTCTTCATTGTAATTTGTATTACATTTCTATTCACACTGAACTGCTATAGGGAAGATAAGTACATGCATTGGGATCTTACATTGTAAAAGCAGGTCTCTGGCTAGTTGCATGCTTGCAGCAGTGAAAGTCCCTCCTTTAAGTTGGAGGTAACACCAAGAGAGGAGGCTGCCTTGCAGGGCCCAGAACAAGGACAGTAGCACAGTTCTACTGGATCCAGCACCTTCATCCAACATCATCACCTCACACTGTACATTAACATGGCAGCTTGTTACAATGCTAGACATGACAACCAGAGCTGGAAATTTCATGAAGAGGCCCACTAATAAACACTCATTATTACAATGATATGTCAGTAATCCCCACTATTATTATTTATTATTACAATGAACACCTCTATTATGATTAATCATTACAGTGATCACCTATATAATGAATAATTATTACACTGACATGCCAGTGATCACCTCTATCATGATTTTTTATACATTATGATATTAAAATCTCCCTGTATGATATTTGTCATGGAACTAAAGCCACAATATTATTGCGGTATTGTCAAAAAAAGGCTTGGTAAAAATGACACAATGTGTGAAAATTAACTGGCAGGAATATTTAGGATAAACACAATTACTGCTGTCATTGAACACAAACATAATGTTCAAATGTCCTAATCATGTTTTTGCTATACTAACATGTTTGTTTAAGTTCAAGGAATAGTGGTGTAACATCCACTGATAAAAAAAATAAAAAAATGTGTGTATATATATATATATATATATGTATATAAATAAAAAAATTACAGTTGAGTGCCTTTAAAGTGCCAATATAAACCATCCATCCATCCATTTACTACCGCTTATACCCTTCGGGGTCGCGGGGGGGCGCTGGAGCCTCTCAGCTACAATCGGGCAGTGTAAAACAATAATGTAAAGTGTCTTTCAACTTTTACTTTCTGAGAAGCAGTGTCCTCTACAGTAGACATTTGTATCATGTTGGAAAATGCTGATCGTCAGAAAAGTTTACTGACTAATTTTAATGATGTACGGTAAATACCGTACATTCGCTTCATTGGCTTAAAATATATTTTCCTTGATTATCAAGTAGCTTCTCATATTATTCGTCTAGGAAGGTTCTCATTCATCCAGGTTATTGTCATCTCAGGGCATTTAATCGATTGCAACTGGACTGCTTGGTTTGTCTTGGAAAACGTTTTGCCACACACCTGAGTAGGCTTATTCAGTTCGTGATCATAGAATTAGATTGGTCAGATCTAGTCTAGTCATATTTCTCGTATTTCCCGCGGTGTGCAGTGTTGGCGCTCCCAATGGACACTTTATTGTTGCTCTGTGTTGGCTTGAAAACGCTCGAGACGAAGATGGCGCACTTCGCTTTGCAGGATAAAGACTTTTTTTTACCTCTGACAAAAAAGTTATGTTTTTGCAGGGGATTGTTTGTCTGTTTGTTAGCAACATATCTCAAAAAGTTATTAACATATTTTGATGAAATGTCCGAATAAAACAATTCCTCAACGAATACACTTCTCCTGAAAGCTTCCTCTTTTTCTCCCTTTTATGACATTCCACGGTCCTGCGCTGCGCAGGGGATTTTGGGAGCTGTAATTTATTTTCAGGCCAGCCAATAAAAATGTGCCAGAAAAAAACTACACCCACCAAGTTTCCATTTGATAGCGTCACACGTCAGTATCAAATTGATCATTACAATGTTTACAATACTGAAACAATACAATGATCACCTCTATTATGAATCAGGATTACAGTGACCACCTATATTATGATGAATTACTACAGTAATCACCTCTTGTGTTGCCACAAGCAGCAGTGTCTCCATCACTGCAAGACTTGGCTTAATGTCGAAGTCGGCGGGAGCATCTTTAGTGGGTAGCAGGAGAAGGCCGCTTGGATCCTGGTCACTAAATAAAGACGTGCACGTTACTGTACTTGTGAGAGTAGGATATTAAAACATATTGTAAATATATTATATTACACATACCTGAAGTAATTACACAGCGACTCAAATGTCACTTTGACTGACGGCCGCTGATCTTCTTCTGTAATGTTTTTCTGCAAAAAAAGACCAAATTTCAAATTGTATTAGAATTAATCATGATCCATGCAATAGTTTGTTTTTTATTTACCTTGCCAGATTACCTCAGTATTTATATTGCGAATTGTACGTATGTTTTCTGTCTTATATTATTAGGCAATCGAAACCTTTGCAATTGTGTTTTACTTTCAGTAAGTTGTAGAATAACACTAACAGTTACGCCTGTTGTAATATAAATACATATTTGAACATACCATCATACTGAAGAGTTTGTTCCTCCTGATGTGTTTATTAGGGAAGAAAACAGCTGCTCCAGTAAGAATGGCCTTCATGGCCTCTTTGTGCAAAGCTTTTTCCAGTAACGTCTCCCCCTCAGGCTCATTCACCACTGAAACAAGTGTTTACATAATATTTATTCACTAATATATTTGTTGCTGTCCATGGATGCTAGAAGTTGTGTCATACTGTAACAGAGGTGAGAGTAAAGCTGCTGATCAGCCCTGGTAGAATCATCCACAGGCTCCACACTGCTGGATGTGGGCGCTGATTCTGTCGCTGAGTCATGAGTGTTGGGAAGCATGGGAAAACAGTTTTGCAGCAACTGGAGAAGATGGATTCTACTCCTCAAGACCTCCTCTCCCTCGCTGAGACAAAGCCAAACACACGGCTACCGTAATAATGGCCACAATCAAGGGAAAGTGATCATACTCACATCAGCATCAGTTTGCTGTAGAAGTTCCAGAAAAGGTCCAAGTTCAGCTCAGTGAAATCCAGAAGATACTTCAGCTTTAAGTAAACGGTATCCTGCAGGAAAGGAGTTTACACTTGTGATATTTATCACATCCTACCTTTTACATTGAAATGCAGTGGTGAGGAGTTTTTTTCTGTACCAAATCTTGTGTGAGTTGTTGAATGAAGAACAAGGTCTTGTTGAGAAGACAAAGGCCAGTGACAGCATCATGTTTGCTGTGCTCTCCTGCGGTGCTATGGTGGTCAAGGTCTTCCAGCTTCTCTGTTCCACCACAACAGTAACCACTGAAGCTGAGAGACTGCACACCCAGACGGTCAGCAGTGTCCTGTCTGGTGCATAGGAACTTCACCATCAAAAACTGAAAGGACAAGAGACACCAGAGTTAAACGCAGCATAATAATTTCCCTTGTGGATCATTAAAGTTTGTCTAAGTCTAAGTCTAATATAAAGATCTATTTGTTCTGTATTTGTGCTGCATTGCGCTGGTATTATGTCTCACTACAGTCACTGACACACCCTGCAGGTAAAATGCTAAGCAGGTGTGTTCACCATGGCACATCTTGGCAAGATTAAGAGTACAACTTGGAGGAAAGTAACAATTCACAGTTACTCGATCACCAGATGAGGATGGTACACACAGGTGCATTTTCCTAAATGTGAAAAAATTGTTAATCAGTTACAGAAATGTAAATATAGAAATCATGCATTGAAAATGTGATAGTTATGTGTGTGGTGCGTTTAAGTAAATATCAACACAACACAAGACAACTCTTAATTACATTATATCCCACCACCCATTCAGACTGTCAGTTAAGGACATACTTTGAAATTTTTTTTTTAGAAACACTGCTTTGGAGGGGTTCTAAATTTCAGGCATGTGATTTGACCACAATGAAAAAGACTGAAAAAATTTCCGGGAGTCTGGGGGACGGTGCCCCGGTGGGGGGATAAGGGGGGCAACGCCCCCCAAAGCTCCTGGTTTTTCACCAATTTAACATGCTAAAATTAACAAAGACAGCACCATTTGAAGAAAATATTTTAGTGTTTAAGACATGAAAACATCATTAATAGAACATACATACCCCAATTATCCTAATGAATCACTGTATATTGTTCAGTCCCAACAGTATTTAGTCACTAATATTTACATCTTGTGTTCATTTCACATCCACAGGTGTCACATTGATCAGTGTTATTATCTACAGTTTATTTACAGTATTACCACATTACTTCAGTTCACTTCACACATTTACTTGCTCGGAGAGCCCTAACATGAGCTTTCCTTGCAAATTTCTGAGGAGCCTGCATTTTCCTTTTGGTCTCTGCTTTTGTAGCTTCTTTTTTGGATTTCACTGCCAACTTCTGCCTCTAGTATTATATGCAAATTTATTTCAAATAAATTGTTAACTGGAATCAATAATGCGACTCTTTGGATTTCTGTAATTGCATAATATATTTTCACGTGGCTTTTTATTTTTAGAAAAAAACATTTATTTTTCGCAAAGCAATAATTGATTAATATTTAAAACAAACATGCGTATTTCGCAAACAAATATTTTTTAGCTTACCTCATTATTAACTACCCTGTCTGCAACTGAAGTGGGTTGTTTGGGTGGATCTTTCCTCTCGATGTCTACGGCAGTTGTTGATGTAAACAAAGGATGAAGTCCGTAAGGTTTGCTCACTTTCGGTTGACATCCATAAGTACCAGCTAGAGAAAATTTTGTTTTCCATGCTTCAAGTTGTTTCATATGTTTTTGGCGTTTCGCATGTACTTCCAAAGCCTTGAAACCTCGGGATCCATAGTCAATATTATCATGACACCACGTGCACAAAACTTTTCCGGGACGATTGATTTTCCGAATAAAATCGCCGAACAAAGTCGTAACTTCCTTCTTCCCAACAGTATCAGTGATTTCCCTTTCCATCCAGTCCCATCGAAACTTATTTTTGACATGTTTATCAATTTATTTTACTCGTGAAGCGTCCTTTCTCGCGAGAACCGACATCGTTTACATTTGGAAAATGGCGGTGATAACGTCATCATTCATAACAGATGTCCTGATTGGTCACAAGGAACAAATCGACCAATCAATTAGGGCGTAATATTATATTACGCCGTAGTTGATTGGTTGACACCTTTTTCCTCCGAGATTAAAAAAGACGGAATTCCGACTTTAGACGGAAAAATCACATGCCTGAAATTTATATTCATAAGTCTGTAACTGACACACACAAACAAACACACACACATGCACTCACACACATGCAAACACACACAGGCTTACAGTATGTATCTGCAAGTTCTTTGCCCACAACTCCTACATGAGAAGGTACCTAGAGAAATATTGCCGCACGTCCACCTTTATTTATTCTAAAGATTGTTGGAACTATTTCATACATTAAATTCTGTTTTGATTGAGAAGCTATGTTTTCTATGCTGATTAATGCACTGCTGCAGTCGGACCACACCATTTTACTTGCTTTATTTTCATCTGTCCAGTTAACTGCCATGGAAATTGCTATTAATTCCCTGCTAAAAAACAAAAACTTGTCGCTAATTATTTTACTCAAAACTTTGTTTTCTCGTAGAATACCTGCTATAACTTATACTTAAATTATTTATAGTTTTAAATGCATCTGTATATATTTTGGCATATTCTCTAAATGTTTTCTGAGTATATTTTTTTCTATCTGATAATGATTTTAACTTCTGTTTTTTAATCATTAAATATCCAGTTCTTGGATGCTGTACATCTGCTGCAGCATGCCATTAATTTATACATTATCATCAATTTCATAATGTTTTCAAAAAATCTCCAATTGTCTTAATATTTTTTTTTTCTTAGCAATTTAGTAGTACTTGATGATATTCCGCCACAATCCCCTTCCATCTCGATCCAGTCACAAATCAAATGTTGCCTTACCACCAAAAGATTCAAGTTGAAGTCATGGCAAGCCACGAGGGCCAAAGTCTATTACCATGAAAAAAAATATATAGAATAGTGAATGGTCGAATTTAAGCATGAGAAATGTCAAGTGTGGTGTGTAGCGTGGTTACGGGTTGAATTGTGTTGTTGTCACGCTGAAAGCATGAGGCTTGGTAGCTCTGTGAAGTATTTCCACGTCATGGTCGTGTTCTAATGGCCGGATGACGGCCATAGCAATGACGCTTGGAGGATCTTCCAAGCTACCAATGAGTCCTGTAATCTACAATAGAACACACTCAAGGCTACTATATTGGGTAAAAGGGGTGTAAAGGTGACTATATTTACATGGTTAGCTTAGATGGCTCTAATTATGTAAAAAAAAAAAAACATATTTAGAAGGTCAAAAGTTTTTTATGCTTTCACTATGAAAATATTACATTTTAAATGATAATCTTACTTCTCGAGATGCATGTTGTAATATGTATATGTGCTTTGCTATGGAGAGTTTTTTTTTCCCACTCCGGACTGGGCCTCCTTAGGAGTGCAGTCTTTTTTATTCATCCTTCCCCAGGGTTGACTTTTTTCCCATCTTTTACGGGGAGTCTTGTGGCGACCCATTCACGTTCTTGTTCTGTAACCCTGTACACAGTTTGTTTGTCTAATCTTGAACGGGTTTGTGCTGAGAACGAAGTTCTGTTGTACATGTGCAATTACAATAAAGACCTACCTACCTAACTACTTTGTGGAAATGTGTTTTTCCCTCAAGTCCGGTCCCAATTAATTGCGATAAAGGATGGACGACTGTGTGCCTGAGCTCCTCACTCATGGTGCTGCGCTTAAAATCACTGTTTGGCCCGCGGCTCGTTTTCACTTTGGCCACATCTGAGATAGACTCTAAATAATATATCGGTACTTGATCATTTCCTGTTATTAGCTGCTTTCTTTCTGCTTTAACAAGCTTTCATCTACACTTCTTAAACCTTACTAAGCACTTATCTTGTCTGTTGTTTCAAGATAGCTTAGCAGCTAGTTTAGTGACTAGCACGCCTTCTTGTCTGCTCCTGCTTGCTCTTACTTGATGTGTAACATATTGAGCCTCATCTTCACGTACTTGTAAGAAATATAGTTTATTTACCAAAATGAAGGATTATTACCTTAGAAAAATGTCTAAACACAGTGTATAAACATACAGTTATGCCTCTGTCAGCCCAGGGGACCAAAAAAAAAAGATTGAGCCAGAGGTGAGCGGTTTTTGAGATCAGCATTGGCTGATGACTTACTTTTCACAATTGGCCGATGGTTATCGGTGGTTGATCGAGTGTCCCAAATAATCTTATGAGACAATCATATAGTTGGGAATTCAGGGTAAAATGGAAACAAAAACAGCCAGATGGTCTTTATGTGTGAGTGTAAGAAAGGATGCTAAATAGTTTAGCTAATAGAATGTACCTTTGCAACACGACACTGCTGCAGCTTGATCGCCACATCATTCCAGTCCTCTTCCACTTCAAACCAACCAATGGGCTCGTCCTCAGAGAGCGCTGGAATCCTCACACTGCATGTCAAGTGACAACATGACCTGTCAGCTTTCATTCAGACAGTAACTTGTTTGCATGTGTAAAGGTTATATTCCTTTCGGTAATTCTAATGCAGGTCTTTCTAACTTTAACTGTCGGAGCCATGCCATCGCTGAATAAACTGCAACTCAATCAGAATGTGTGACTCATTTGAGTTGGGAAGCTAAACATGTTTTCAATAAAATCAAACATTGATATTTTGTGCTATACAAATTAAGTTGATTTAATCTAATTTGTGGGCAGGAAATTAATTATGTAACTGCAATGCTACTACATCTGTCATCATCAAAGGGCTCCATTTTCATAACCTGACTCTTGCCAGATCCTTGTAGTTCGCTTAGCTCCACCCAAGGATATTTGACTTTTGAATAGGAGATGTATTTTAGGAGGCAGGGCCTTGTAAAAAAATCATTGTATGTGATTGGATTAACCACTGGTCTGTTATCTTGAATGACGTGCTACTTCAACCACTCACATCGAAATCAACCCTTGACGCTGATGAGAGCGACGCTGGGAAATCCAAAACAGAACAGCCGACATATTGGATAACAACAGAGCGAAAAGTTAGAGATCTTTTAGTGAAACAACGCAGCAATGTCAGTACACAATCGATGTCACAAAACAGTTGCAAAAGCAGAATCAATGTCAGCACACGACTTCTCGCTGCGTGCCGCCATTGTTGTTTGAATCAAAAAGGCACTTCGGCGCTACATCACATCTATGAAATCCCGCCCAGCGATCCTGATTGGTTCATTATTTTTTGCTATCTTGAAGAAGTTTGCATTGCCCTCGAGCCCAGATCTTTGTGTGGAGCTCAGCAAACTACAAGGATCTGGCGAGAGTCAGGTTACCATTTTCATGCCCTGAAAGCATATTTTTTTTTTGTATGCTGGAAATTGCAATGATATGTATGATATGTGGTTATTTATGTCTTTGTAATTACAGCTTGGTGACAACACTTTCAGCCTTCATTCAGAGCTCAGCAAAAAGCAACTTGTGCACAAGTTGGTATATTGGTCTTTGCACATTTCAACTTAATAAAACGTACTTGTCGAGTACAAACTCTTTGTAGTCTCTGTAGTCCCACACGTCATACTTCTTGAACCTTTTGAAATGTTTTTCTGCATCAAATGCTTCTTCATCTTTGTAAGCAAACACCAAGCCACATTTTGCTCCAATAGCCCCTTTCCGCACCTTTAACACAACGAACAGAGATAAACGATATGCACAGTTATTATCCATGTATTTATTAGTCATTAAAATGTCAATAAATAATCAGGATTAGAATACATACATTGATCTTCATCTGAGTGACCTGAAAGTTGCTCTGGTCCTCAGTGGACAGGATTACGCTGGCTTTCGTCTTGCCATTCTCAGTGAGGAAACCTTCAAAGAAAAATTAATGTGCTGATATACTTTAGGATATGTTCATAGTAATAATGAAAACATATGTACCATCTCCGGTGGAGGATTCTGTGAGCATGTTCTCTGGTCCTGATTTCTCCTCTTTGCTCTTCACATCGCACGCCTGTAAGTGCAGCTGAAGAGGCTTGTCTGTGATGACACACAAACAATAACTTCAAATACAAAAACAAATATACAATATATCCATTCAGAAAATATGTTGGCTACTAAAACAAACATATTTAAATGTATTCATGTTCCTAAAAAAATGTATGTGTGTTTAAAAAAAATATATATATACAAATACAGTAGGTATGGAAAGTATTCAGACCTTTTTAAATTGTTCACTCTTTGTTTCATTGCAGTCAATTTTATTTATCGTTAATGTACACCCAGCATCCCATCTTGACAGAAAAAAACAGAAATGCAGAAATTGTTGCAAATTTGTTAAAAAATATTCATCTTAGTCTCGTTAGGAAGGTGACCAAGAACCAAATGGTCACTCTGTCAGAGCTACAGCATTCTTCTGATGGGAGGAGAACCTTCTAGAAGGACACCAATCTCTGCAGCAATCCTCCAATCAGGTCTGTATGGTATAGTGGCCAGACGGAGGCACTTTCTTAGTAAAAAGTTTGCTAAATGCACCTCAAAGACTATCGGATCATAAAAAACTCAATTATCTGAGCTTATCCAATGAGACAAAGATTTAACTCTTTGCCGTATATGCCAGACATCATGTTTGGAGGAAACCATGCACCGCTAATCACCAGGCCTATACAATTCCTACAGTGAATCATGGGGTTGGCAGCATCATACTGTGGGGATGTCTTTCAGTGGCAGGAACTGGGAGACGAGTAAGGATAAAGGGAAAGATGAATGAAAAAATGTACAGAGACATCCTGGATGAAAACAACACTTAAAATCCAATCTGATGGAGCTTGAGTGGTGCTGCAAAGAGGAATGGGCAAGGAAGAATGGGTGAAACTACCCAAAGATAGTTGTTCGAAGCCGGTGGCATTGTATTCAAAAATACTTGAGGCTGTAATTGCTGCCAAATGTGGATCAACAAAGTATTGAGCAAAGGGTATGAATACTTTGTGCATGTGATTCTTTATTTTTTATTTTTAATAAATTAGCAAACATTTCTACATTTATGTTTTTTTCTGTCAATATAGGGTGCTGATTGTACATTAAAGAGAAATAAAATTATTTATTTTAATTTGAGGAAATGGCTGCAATGAAAAAAAATTAAGGGGGTCTAAATACTGTCCATTTGGTCATGTGTTTAAATAATAAAAACATAAACATTTAAAAAATGTAAACAAATTTATATCATTTTTGTTTATGTGTTTACATAATTTAACACACACGTAGAAACTAAAAAAAAGGACTGTATAAATCTTTTCCATTATTGTTGTTATTATTATATATAATAAACCGATGTAAAAACCGATATACATCAATTTGTTTATGTGTTATATATTTATTTTATTTTTTTATCAATTTGTTTATGTACATGTATATAATTTATGTATGCACATACATACATACATACACATATATATATATATATATATATATATATATATATATATATATATATATATATATATACATATATACATACATACATATATATATATGTACAAATATATATAATTTATTAATGTGTTTAAAAAATGTAAACACATATATATCAATTTGTTCATGTGTTTAAAAAATATATACACAAAGCATTCCACAAATTAATTACAGTTAAGAATGTAAATCCAGCATTAACAGTAGGCAAATATGAATGAAGAGTAAGATTATGGGCAGACATAGATTTGGATCGTTCAATGATTGTTACCGTTTCGATAGAGTAGTTGCAGCCTAACGGAGGACATTGAAGCAATGAGGGATGAAGCCTTGTACTGAGTCTCTAAGTGGTCGCTGATGCAGGAAAGCGCTTGGACAACTTTGGACACACTTCCTCTGGCCAGAGCGAAGGCTAGGAGGGTCAGCTCAGCATCAGGACTCTCACAGCAGCTACCAAACAAAAATAATTAAGATCAGCATTCAAATTTCAAGGAAATTGTTCATATTTATTGGATATTAGCCAGGAAAAAAATGTACAGTGTTAGTGATTTTCTAGCGTTATTATAAAAGTGATAATAGGCAAACTTGTCTGAATGTTCAAGCAGATAAAATCCAAGTATTTTAAATGTAATATCATCTAATGTGCCTCCAAGTAGCACAAACTGCAATAAAGAAGTAAATAACACGCCAACAACATAGCATGCAAAACCTTAGCAAAAGACAAATCCATCAAATTCTAATTAATCAAATGATAAATTCTGGTCATTGGTTAATTTGTTTTTTTCTTATTTAAAATATATCTGCTAACAAACACCTTTATGTTGTTGTCATGTTACTGTAGTACATACTTCAATATGTAATTTATTTCAAAGAATCCTTGTCAAAACATGTTCTAGATATAACCGTTTTTGTGTTATATATTACACTTCTTTCTGACTGGTACATGATTACATTCTTATTTCATTTTATTAAAACCTAATTAACTTACTACCTTTATTTTGTTAAATATTATGTCTCTCTGGTAAAACAATTATTAAATAAAACTGATAACTGTTCCTGTGTTGATCCTGGAACATATCATTCAGGTCATTTTCAGATCATTTTCTCTGAAACATGACCAAATCAGTGTCCTGTAACTGTTTCTCTTGTAACTACTTGTCCAACGTAATGAATAATTCAGAAGACTCTTTACACTCTAGAAACCATATCATAGTCAACATCATACTGTGTGTACTGCTGGTTCACACTTCATACTAACTTAAACCCTCACATTTCAGTAAGCAGTTGATTCATTTGTATTATTATCTAAGAAGACTACTGCATAAAAATCTAATGTTGATTTCGTAGGGTAGTCGCCCTTATTCTTAGAAGTTCATGTTTGTGCCTGCTAGACTCTACCATAAAAGTGTACATACAATAGTAAATATATTAAAATTCAATAGTTAGTATATTGTATATAATAGTAAATATATTGTATCAAAATGAAATGTAATGTACACGCAATAGTAAATAATGTGTACACAATTTTAAGTATATTACATACAATATACAAATGTGTGTATGATGGATGAGAGCTTTGTATTACATGTCTGTGTTTTGGTGCCTCCTGCTGGCATAGTCTCTTCCCTGTGCTATTTTTCTCAGTTGCCATGATACCCATGGTAAGGGCGGGACTGACGAGCACAGCTGTAGCCAATTTATCCATCCATCCATCCATCCATTTTCTACCGCTTTTCCCTTTTGGGGTCGCAGGGGGTGCTGGAGCCTATCTCAGCTGCATTCGGGCGGAAGGCGGTGTACACCCTGGACAAGTCGCCTCCTCATCACAGGGCCAACACAGATAAACAGACAACATTCACACTCACATTCACACACTAGGGCCAATTTAGTGTTGCCAATCAACCTATCCCCAGGTGCATGTTTTTTTTGGAGGTTGGAGGAAGCCGGAGTACCCAGAGGGAACCCTCGCAGTCACGGGGAGAACATGCAAACTCCACACAGAAAGATCCCAAGCCCGGGATTGAACCCAGGACTACTCAGGACCTTCGTATTGTGTGGCACATGCACTAACCCCTGTGTCACCGTGCTGCCAATTTACCTTCACCTATTTAGATTCCCTTAACGCACAACTGCGGGCTCTTTCCACGTAGTGCCTACTCATGACTCCACGTCTATTCAGGTTGCTATCAGTTCCTCTAGCTAGTTGAGTATATTCCTGTGCTTTTATTTTTTGCTGTTTGTTATTTTTTGCAGTTTGTTAGTTTTGTATTTGAGTGCTCAGTCTTCCTGTTTTTTTCCCTTATGGTCTCCTTTGGTTTGCTGCTTCTTTTATTTGTGTCACTGGCTGTTTCCCTCCAGTGACATTATTTTTTGTTTGTTCCTCCAAATCTAGCATAGTTTGTTGGCCTTTATGATTCTGGCCCTTCCAGACCGGATCATCCCCTTTTGTTATTTGTCGCTTTTTGTGAAATTAAAAGGACCCTTTAGTATTTCTACCTCTGTGGTATTTTTTGGGATCTTTTTTAGAGTCAAAATGTAACACTTTGGGTACAATTGTGACGCACTGATCCATTTTAAATATTATAGATTGACCAATTATCGGCCGGGCAAATTGTCAGCAACCACATTTTGATGTATATTGGTATTGACCTCTTTATATTTTTATCAATCCAGAACTACATCAGCAATTATAAATATATATATATATAGCCATATGATAACAGAATTTAGTATTTAAAAAAATAAATGATTAGGAAAGAAGACAGTTGGAACCACTGATCAAGTACCAGTCCGTTGAGAAAAGTTGCCTTCTTTTTCACTGCAGCACTGACGCGGCTAAGACAACTCCCCCACTACCTGCCTCTTCCTTGTGCAGTGTCAGTTGCTTGTACAAGTTATAGCTCTTCTGCTTAGCATTCAAAACTTAAATTTTTTGCCAGGAAATAGTTTTTGTCCTTCTTTACCGGTGTCTTACCAGCTTCATTTTGTTTGTTTTCGCTACTGGAAGATCTGCCTCTGTCTGCAGCACTCAAAGTGTGGGCTCATTAAAGTACCAGTAGATTGGAAAAACAAGTTGACTTCAT
This sequence comes from Nerophis ophidion, assembly GCF_033978795.1. Taxonomy (NCBI): domain Eukaryota; kingdom Metazoa; phylum Chordata; class Actinopteri; order Syngnathiformes; family Syngnathidae; genus Nerophis; species Nerophis ophidion. The sequence goes on from NC_084614.1 coordinate 52,390,773, forward strand.
ATGCTTATTTATGTGTCACTGTGTCCATTATACCATATCCATATTTCCAACCCGCAAAGTATGTAAAAATACCGTCTAAACATCACAAAATGCGACAATTTTAGACAGCCATTCCGCTCCCAATGTCTTCGTCAATTTCTGTACATTCGAGGTCAGATGGCGTCACGATTTGAACGTCCCTGTACTCTGACCATAATGGCAGATCAGTTATACTGAAAATATGCAAAAATTTGAAAAATATGTGCTGCCTGTCATTCACAATCCCTATGTAAGACATGAAAACATGTTTTTTTATGCATTGTAAGCCGCAAATAAAAGAAGTCTGCTAATAATTGAGTCAATGTGGGCTCTCTATTCTGCCCACAATGCCCTCCAAATAACCCTCTAAAACCCGCCAACAAAAATATTTATATATTGTGACCTGAATACTAACCAAATATTAGCGGTATTGTTATTATAAGCGCTAACGCAAACAAACTATTTTTAGCGATGCATTGATAGCAGAGAGATTTTGTGCTTGTGCTGTAGCATTGACCCGGCCATTGTCCTGCTGCTGCCGCATCACGTCTCCTCAAAGTAATTTTAGATTTTGAATCATGCCTCATCTAGATAATAAGAGGATTTAGCCATAAAACTAGGTTTTGTTCATCTGTGACATTCAGTTTAAGATCGAAGATGGAGACAAAGACATGACAAACAAAGACAGTGTCTGCTGGCAGCAACTTTTAACGGTTTGTGTGGATTATGAATAAATCTTTGTCTAAATAGGTAATAAGAACATCTGATCAGTCGACATCATAGTGAGAGCAGACATTCTACAGTAAGTGATTGTTTTATTATGTTTCTAGTTTGTATTTCTTGTTTAGCACTTAACAATAATGTTGCAGGATGCGTAGTGTTTCACTAAAGTTAGCTCTGTTTAGCACACAGCTTCTAAAACTTGTAGCTCATCCCACTTGTAACGAGGCTAAAAAAACAAGGTTCTGGATCATAATTGCAAAGTAATCATCGTTGGCTCTCACTAAGTCTGCATGATTAGCATTGTTGTTGATGGGGAAGGGATCACATGATTGGCTTGCCCATTATCTCTCAAAATGGCTCAGGAATCTCTGTGAGATTGATATATATTTACTCGCAAACTTTAAGTCTTTTGGTGTTATAAATCAGATATATATGACAATAGTTTCAATATAGATGCAAATTGTTTTTCCATTTTACTGGTATTTTAAAAGGCGTGGTTAGTTTCATGTTAGGTGATTCAATAAAACAACAATGCGACAGAAATGGTTGGACAAGAAGATGACAGAAACATATATGGCAAAAATCCAAAATTTGTGTAAATATCTTGACACATAGGAGACATATTATGTAAGTAAAGAATAAATTATGTAACAGCAAGGAAGACATTATGTCAGCTAACTAGAAATATGTCTCCACTATAATCTCCATTAAGGAGCCCAGAGTAGATTTTATTTAAATGTTCGCAACGTATATATTTGTGGCTTATAGTCTGGTGCGGCTAATATACGGAAACATATTTTTTTCTTCTAAAATTTAGTGGGTGTTGCCAAAATACGGTAACTACAGATTTCAAAAGGTGCTTTCTTTGTCATGGGCTACTGGGCAATGACACCCATCTGTAACGCAACCTCCTCTGGAGGCTAAACTTACGCTTTGAAAACATCCCCTTTCTACTGCTTGTCCCTTTTAGAGTCACGGTTGGGCTGGAGTCTATCCAAGCTGCACTCTGGCGGTAGGCAGTTATAGTCAAAAATTGTTGGTCTTCACAAACAAAAAATGTATTTAAAATGATTAATAGAACAGTAAGAATATTTTTGTAAGCTGATACGAATAACTTCCTGTTTCTCAAACCCGATATTGATAATTTAATTTAATCTATGTCTTAAGTGTAGTTTTTGCACACCTTTCTTTGTGGCTGGATTTTAAAGCAGTTTCTTTAGCAGCAGGTATCATTGTAGGTTTTCAAAACAAAAGGTTTGATGTGTTGAAATGCAATATTTTTGCTTACATGCAGAATTTTTTAAGAACATTTGGTGCAAATAGCACACAAAATGTTTTCCTCTAAAACAGTGGCCAAGTCTCAATTGATGCCATGTTTGTTTACAATGAACTTAGGGGACGTTTACGACCTGCTACAAGGTAGGAGAAAAGGAGCGCTTGTTTTGTTCACCCTAATTCACATTATAGTACAGGTAATCTCGCCTCATTGAAACTTTGTTTATCGTCATCCGAGCATTTTTTGGAGTGTTATCGGGTTTATTGGCGTGATGTCATTATTCTGCATATTGGGCCAATGATATTCTGTCTGATATTTATTATGCATCACTCGTGTCCATGGTTAAAAAGTGGTGTTGTTGTACAGGTAAAGAAGCAGGACGTGTCACTTGCTGCACAATACATCAAATAATGCTCAAATAAGACTGCTTACTTGTGATACTTGCTATATAGAAACTAATGGCTTTCAGAGGACAGTAAATCTATACTGCACTCTAATCTGCACACTGTACTGAAGTACTATACATGACATTGTCAACAAGTTTAGTGAGTGAATTTTTAACTACGTTTATTGCTCACGTAACTACGATTATTGAAGCTTCTGTTCACTTGTGATGCACAATACACACAATTGATCATAAGTATTGATGGTGAATATTGATCATTTTGTGAAGAGAACAGCAAGGACTTACTCTGCAATCCTCAGGAGAAACGCATCCACCTCCTCTAGGATGTTCGAAGAGAAAAACTTGGGAAAGTCGGTGGATGAGGGAGTGAGGGACAACGGTGGCATGTGTTGTAATGCTTTTCTGGAGAAAGAAGCATACGCTGATCAAAGTCTTTTCTTCCACTACATCACACAGGCTGTACTAATTCTGAACTTACACTTCACCTTTTTACTGTGTTTACATTGAAAAGTATGGTAATGCAGTACACTGTCATTGTAGCAAAATACAGTACACTGTCAGTACATTAAAATGCAGTACACTGTCAGTAGACAGACTACTCAAAACAGGCAAAATGGTGAGTGTGCAGTGATAAACAATTAGCATCCTCTTGGCTACGTAGCATAGGGGAGGGACTAAGTTGAAATGGTAGCAGCTTAAGAGCAACCCTTTAGTGATGCAAGTAGTAGTTAATATTATCACCACCATAATTTCCAACAGCTTTGGGTCATGACCGAAAGGATAAGATCACGGGTACAAGCGGCCGAAATGAGTTTCCTCCGCCGTTTGGCGGGGCTCTCCCTTAGAGATAGGGTGAGAAGCTCTGTCATCCGGGAGGAACTCAAAGTAAAGCCGCTGCTCCTCCACATCGAGAGGAGCCAGATGAGGTGGTTAGGGCATCTGGTCAGGATGCCACCCGAACGCCTCCCGAGGGAGGTGTTTAGGGCACGTCCAACCGGTAGGAGGCCTCGGGGAAGACCCAGGACACGTTGGGAAGACTATGTCTCCCGGCTGGCCTGGGAACGCCTCGGGATCCTCCGGGAAGAGCTAGACGAAGTGGCTGGGGAGAGGGAAGTCTGGGCTTCCCTGCTTAGGCTGCTGCCCCCGCGACCCGACCTCGGATGAGCGGAAGAAGATGGATGGATGGATGGATAATTTCCAACAGGCGTACAAAAACAGTATTGCACTGTCAAAATATTTACACAATGTACTTATTGAAGTATAAGTGTGTGAGTTGTGTCTTACTGAGTACTCTGAAGAACAGTGTGAGCCAGTGCAGGGTTGGTGTCCATGGAGGCGGTGACCAAGGAGGTGAGGAGAGACAAGTACCAGATGGCTGAAGCATCCGACACAGACACCTCTTTATTCTTGGTAATCTGATAGCCCAGCGTCTTCAAACCATGAATACGAGTATCACAGCCATCGCTGAGGCACCGCTTGATGTTGATTTGGATGTCTGGGATTAGAGGAAGACACAAAGATGTTGGATGATTTTCAACTTGGCAGACAATTTTTGTTTCCTGTAAAAATCCTGATGAGGAGACTCTCCAGAGTCAGTACAATGATTAACGTATAAATTTAGTAGTACCTCACATTTTGTACATGCAGCTTTTCGTAACATTCTCTTCTCAATGAAAAGTCTTACCAAAGGTTTGCCGCAGTTTTCATAATACTATTAGTTAGGGCTGTAACGAAATGAAAATGTCATATCACTTATTGTGAACAATATAATCACGGTTATCATTATTATCACGGTATTGATGAATGTGCGGAAAAAGTACTTTACACTGAAATCGTTTGACCAGGGTTTTTTCCGCCAATAACTAAAACAAATGGACACACTGATAGACAAGCCACTATTTTGCATGTTTTGTGTTTCTTATGAGTCTCTGATAGTAATTTAGTCCTAGTATTTTATTGGTTTTAATGGATAAGCTTTGATTGTTTAAAATTTTGGTTTGTGCTGTATCACTTTAAGATTTATTTAAATGAAAAGTGTGTAGCAAATTAAATCTAATATTAATATTTATTATTTCTGACGGGCATTGTGGCGTCCAACTCTGTTCAGTCGTCCTTGGACACACCGTAAAAACACCTCCGTCTTGTATTCCTCTGACTATAGATCGATCACTCTATCCTAAGAGAGCAAAGCTTGGAGGTTCAATGTGCACAATTGAATATCTTAGTTACTCAGACAGCAATGTGTTTATATAACTTTAGTCTGGGATATGTTGTTTCTTAATGAGGAAAGACGATACTGTCTCTTGTTTTCATTTTGGCATTCAAGCTAGCTAACTGGCGCCTGTCAGTTTGTGAGTTTATTAAAGTGCAGTTCTCGATCACGGTTTTTTAATAATTAAAAATTAAAACGATGATACTAACCATCGGGAGTTTATCATAATTACCATTTATCCTTACACACCTACATACAGTCAAACATTATACGTAATAAACTAGTTTACTTGTGTATGATTCCGTGAAATGTGGTGTCAAAGAATCCATGTTGGTGGTTTTATTTCTGTACTTTTTTATTTAGTAGAACTGAAAAAGAATCCAGCATGGAGCCAGCCAGCACTTTGATAAAGAAGGTTAAAAACACTATTGAATTTAAGAAACAACTTGTAGTAAATAATAAAAGTGGTACTCCCTTCCATCCTTTCCACTCATTACCGGTGAAGTAAAAGTGATGTTAAATGTGCATTTATACATTTTATTCATCATTTACATGTATTTCACATACTTTTTGCATGTAAAACAATCAATATTCTCTATAAAATGAGTTTTGTCTTCATATTTTTGCTGTCTGGAAGACAATCATTATATTTATTATTTCCTAATTTTCTTTGGTAAAAATTACTTCTTTTTTTTTAAGATTGAGTTTTACCAAAAAGCACAGTACCACAATGTAATTATCATCAGTATGTCATGCTCAATGAATGTTGTGAATTTGCTATTTTAAAAAGTTTAACTGGATGAAACCTGCAAGTAATGTTTACTCAATTCCAACTTTTTGACCAAACACATGCCTGAGTGTGTGTCCAGTTGAAGAACAGCACACAGTACAAAGTGACATAGACGATGAGGGCAGGTGGCAGGCGGTGACTCACAGGAATGTGTAATGTTGGCATTCTCCAAAAGTGCAACGTAGCCGGTCACGTTGCTGGGGATGCGGATATCTCGGATAGTGTGCAGAGAATGTCGATTTTTGCCCACCATCACGGAGACCAGCTGAGGCATGTAACTGTGGTCGTTGGCGGCCACAGCTATGGCCAGACGCCTCAACACCACATCTGCTTTCATTTTCAATCTAAGCAGGCAAAGCAGAATATGTTCAACTACTAACACGCTGACGTGTTCGAGGGGAAACATACCTTATCCAGTGGGAGCGAGCACTGCCGTCAGACTGCCAGAAGGATGAAGTCTCGCCGTTAGTCATCTTGTAAACATCACCGACGTTGGAAGAAGCCTCTATTGTGCTGTAACACTGAGTCACCACTTTCACCTTGTCCACCTCTGGGTCACGCTGCAACTCTGCTCCGTACTGGATATTAAGGTCTGAACAAGAACAGAACAATTTAGTAAATATCCAACCTAGTATGATACTGATACATCAAACAAACCTAGATTTAAATAATATATCAAACCTAGCATTATCATTAAAAATAAAACCTAGTATAATTATAACATATCTGCCATCGACTTGAGTACTGTTGTTCTTACATGCCTCTGAGGCTGGAATAAGTGGTGAAGGTTAAACATTATATTGGACTTGAAGTTTGGATGCAGTGTACATCACACATAATGATAAAAGAAACATCCAGAAAACTATCAAATCTATTCCGATCGCTTGAATTGAGACACCTGCAAATATCCATTGAGATTAGGGTAAAAGGACCATAAAGTTGTATCAACTACCAATTACAAGTAACAAAATGCACATCATTGTCTCGTAAATGCGACCACACATATGTGGACCGTGATCATTTAATTTCATGACTATTTCATAGAAAATACATATTTAATTTGGCCTCTATCAATTATCCATCCATCCATTTTCTACCGCTTATTCCCTTTTTGGGTTCGCGGGGGGCGCTGGCGCCTATTTCAGCTACAATTGGGCGGAAGGCGGGGTACACCCTGGACAAGTCGCCATCTCATCGCAGGGCCAACACAGATAGACAGACAACATCCACACTCACATTCACACACTAGGGCCAATTTAGTGTTGCCAATCAACTTATCCCCAGGTGCATGTCTTTGGAAGTGGGAGGAAGCCGGAGTACCCAGAGGGAACCCACGCATTCACGGGGAGAACATGCAAACTCCACACAGAAAGATCCCGAGCCTTGATTTGAACCCAGGACTGCAAGACCTTCGTATTGTGAGCCAGACGCACTAACCCCTCTGCCACCGTGAAGCCCCCTCTATCAATTAATTATATTGATTTATTTGACAGTTAATTTCAAATGTCACGCTTCTCTGCACAAACACACACTAACACATTCAAACACACACACACACGCGCGTCACGACTTCACAAACGTGTACTAAACACAATTCTAAACATCAAAAATAACATTGGGGTGGTTATAAGAACAAGTAAACAAAGTTTCATTTACAAATGATTATTCACATCCAGCCAGGAAGAAGCTGTTGTAGCGTGTGTACATACACACTACATCACCATGGCAACACACTTACACGTGACAATTAATTATTATTAAGACCTTTTAAAATTTAAAGATGATGCTATATTTAAGGATTTAAACAACATTCACAAGTGTCAGTAAAAACTGATGTTTCAATATTTTCACACAACCAAGAAAAAAAGAAATCACTGCTAAGGGTTAGGACCCTTAGCAGTAACCCTAACCCTAACCCTAACCCTAACCCTAACCCTCATTACTAATGAGCCTGCTTCATTCACAACTTAAACGTGTGTATTACTCACACAGGGTGGCTGTGTTCGCAGGCCGGATGGAAGAATACGAATAAGAGAAACGTGCGTAACTTTAAGGGTGTAAAAAACACTTAAAGTTACATCTAGTCTAATAATTAGAACACTTACTATTATTGAACACGTTGATCCCGAATCAGAGCAGAATGTCAATATTAAGCTAGTAGGGGAGTAGCAGGTCGAAGAAGTGTACCATGGCACCTCTTTGCACAAAACTTTATTCAGACCTTATTAGAGTGTCAAAAATAAAAATTTTAATGAACGTCTCAGTTACTGAGTTATTTGCTGTTTCGGTGTGGTCTTGAACCATAACCCGTAATTTTTCTTAGGTACAGTAACTCTTTAAATGACCCTGCCCACCTCCCTTTGAAGCAGCAATAATTGTAAAAAATGATAGGACAAAAGTTGCCATACACTGAGTAATGTTAACGTATAACAAAAATTCACCTTTTTCCCTTTGCGTGAGGAAGTCGAGGAAGTCCTGGATGACGCTGGACCTCATGGTGCAGATACTGTTGTAACCTTCTAGAAGAGGGAATGGGATGGCACTGCTGGGAATATGATTCCTGCGCAAGAATTTCAGGATCTTGAAGGCATGGGCGCCCAAACGGTCTTCAGTTTTGGAGAAAATGTCAACAAAACCTGCAGAGTGAGCAGAAAAAGGAAGCATATTGTTGACATATCAGTGCACTGTTTCAATAAACACATGACATACCTGGAGTTAGGGAGCACGCCTGTAGCTGTCTGATCACATGACTCAGCTCCCCCCGTAAATTCGCTCCATTGGAGTTCTTCAGAGTAACCAGCATGCTCTCCACATCCACCACCCCGTCTCCTTCAGCATCAAACTGTCCGAACGCCTACGAATGTCAAAGAAACATCAGCACAAAATCATCACATTAACACACTATCATCAAAGATGATAGTGTGTTAATGAATTGATTAACGTGGACCCCGACTTAAACAAGTTGAAAAACTTATTCGGGTGTTACCATTTAGTGGTCAATTGTACGGAATATGTACTGTACTGTGCAATCTACTAATAAAAGTATCAATCAAAATAATTATCACCACCATTATCACACGGCCATCACATTATCATCACACCATCTTTACATTATCATCACATTGTCTTCATACCATAAAACATTATTCACACACATCACACATAATTATCTTCTTTCTCTCATATCTTCATCCTTCAGCTATAATGAAATAACATGTAGAGCATCTTCACTCAACAAGGCAGCTTAGTCCTATTTTTTACATCCTAAATATCGAAATAAATATATTTACAATAAGGAACACTATATTATAGCTATATTGTAGTTTGTAGTTAGTTAGTCAGTAGGATTCTAGTTGGACATGTAACAGACATTTTAGGTTCAGGAGTGTTTTGTGTGTAGTGTTTAGCGCAGAACAGTGACATTCCTCTGTACGTAATATGAGGTATAACTACGTACATATAATAATCAAAATAAACAATACATCGGTACATCGACTTGATATGAATCTATATCACACCTTAACTATCTACATGAGAAAACTAAAATAAACACATCAGTGTCATGCAGTACAACTGTTAGTGTATAATAAATATGATAGTTATTTGATAGTTAGTATACCTATTTATATATATATATTATATTATACCTTTCGCGCTCATTTCTGCTCTCTAAAAATAAATTGTACAGTTATTTTGCATTATTGATCCATCAGATCATACTAAAAAAGTATTATGGTATGATAAATATATTGCGTGTGTTTGTACCTCTTCACACATATCTCTTAATTACACATATTATTTAATAGGTTTTACAGTATAGATACATTTAATCATAATAATAAGATGTCATTGTGTGATAAATAGGATGTTTTGTGTGTTTTGTACATCTTCACACTAGTGTCTGCTCTCTAACAAGGGATTCTACAGATATTATTGATAGGTTTTACAGTTGTGGTCTATCAGATAATAATAATCAGGTGTTATTGTCTGATAAATATGATATTTTGAGTGTTTTGTACCTCTACACACTCATCTCTGCGCTCCAACAATTACTTGTACTGTGATTATCTATAGGTTTTACAGTATTGATCTATTAAATAATGTTAATAAAAATGTTAGTGTATGAAAAATATATTTTGTACCTCTTCACACTCATAGCTGCTCACCTCTTACACCGCTTCACACACTATTTGCTCTCTAAAAATTGATTTGATAGGTGTTACAGTATGTATCTATTAGATCATAATAATACGATATTATTTTATGATAAATGTAATGTATGATGGGCAGCACGGTGGAAGAGGGGTTAGTGCGTCTGCCTCACAATACGAAGGTCCTGAGTAGTCAGGGTTCAATCCTGGGCTCGGGATCTTTCTGTGTGGAGTTTGTATGTCCTCCCCGTGACTGCGTGAGTTCCCTCCGGGTACTCCGGCTTCCTCCCACTCCCAAAGACATGCACCTGGGGATAAGTTGATTGGCAACACTAAAATTGGCTCTAATGTGTGAAAGTGAGTGTGAATGTTGTCTGTCTATCTGTGTTGGCCCTGCGATGAGGTGGCGACTTTTCCAGGGAGTATCCCGCCTTCTGCCTGATTGTAGCTGAGATAAAACCAGTGCCCCCCTCGACCTCAAAGGGTATAAGCAGTAGACAATGGATGGATGGATGGATGGGTGATGTATGATACATTTCGTGTTTTTAGTTCCTCTTCACACTCATCTCTCTTCTTCAACAATTAATTATACAGTTATTAGTGATATGTTTTACAGTATTGATCCATGAAATCATGTTGATCATATAAATGATAGTGTATGATAAATACGACATGTTGGGTGTTTTGTACCTCTTCACACTCATCTCTGCGCTCCAACAATTACTTATACTGTGATTATCTAAAGGTTTTACAGTATTGATTCATTAAATAATGTTAATAAAAATGTTAGTGTATGAGAAATATATGTTGTACCTCTTCACACTCATAGCCACTCAAATAATTCAACAGTTATGATTTATGGGTTTACAGTATTATGTGATTATATGTTATTGTATGATAAATATGATATATTGTGTGTTTATACCTCTCCACACACTATTTGCGTTCTAATAATGGATTCTATAGTTATTATTGATAGGTGTTACAGTATTAATCTATTAGATCATAATAATACAATATTATTTTATGATAAATGTGATGTATCATACATTTTGTGTTTTTAGTTCCTCATCACACTCATCTCTTCTTCAACAATTAATTATACAGTTATTATTGATATGTTTTACAGTATTGACCCATGAAATCATGTTGATCATATAAATGCTAGTGTATGATAAATACGATATTTTGGGTGTTTTGTACCTCTTCACACTCATCTCTGCGCTCCAACAATTACTTATACTGTGATTATTTATTGGTTTTACAGTATTGATCTATTAAATAATGGTAAAAAAACATTAGTGTATGAGAAATATATGTTGTACCTTTTCACACATAGCCACTCAAATAATTCTACAGTTATGATTTATGGGTTTACAGTATTTATATTTGATTATAATAATATGTTATGGTATGATACATATGATATACTGTGTGTTTACATATCTTCACACACTCGTTGCTTTCTAAGAATGGATTCTACAGTTATTATTGATAGGTCTTTGAGCAGGGGTCGGGAACCTTCTTGAATGAGAGAGCCATGAAAGCCAAAAATCTTAAAATGTATTTCCGTGAGAGCCATATAATATTTTTTTAACACTGAATACAACTTAATGCGCGCATTTTTAAGTAAGACCAACATTTTTAGGGTACAACAAGTCTCTTATTCTTTTTACTAACATTGTTATTCTGAAGCTAATCAATAATAAATACAATAATTATTACCATTAATGCGACTTCTTGAACAGGTGTGGTAGAAAAACGGATGGATGGATTAAAATACATGAGAATGTTTTATATTTTGAACGTTATTTTTAACACAGTGATTACCAGCGGAATTATTAATTGCTTACCGTTTTAACTAATTTCAGCTAAGATTTATCCGAGAGCCAGATGCAGTCATCAAAAGAGCCACATCTGGCTCGAGAGCCATAGGTTCCCTACCCCTGTTTTAGAGTATTATTCTATTAGATCAGTGGTTCTCAAATGGGGGTACGCGTACCCCTGGGGGTACTTGAAGGTATGCTAAGGGGTACGTGAGATTTTTTTTAAATATTCTAAAAATAGTAACAATTCAAAAATCCTTTATAAATATATTTATTGAATACAATTTCAACAAAATATTCATGTAAGTTTGTAAACTGTGAAAAGAAATGCAATAATGCAATATTCAGTGTTGACAGCTAGATCTTTTGCGGACATGTTCCATAAATATTGATGTTGAAGATTTATTTTTTTGTGAAAAAATGTTTAGAATTAAGTTCATGAATCCAGATGGATCTCAATTACAATCCCCAAAGATTAAGTTGATGATTACTTCTCTGTGTAAAAATCTTTATTTATAATTGAATCACTTGTTTATTTTCCAACCAGTTTTTAGTTATTTTTATATCATTTTTTCCAAATATTTCAAGAAAGACCACTACAAAGGACCAGGATTTTGCACTGTTATACAATATAATAAATCAGAAACTGATGACATAGTGCTGTATTTAACTTCTTCATCTCTTTTTTTTCAAACCAAAAATGCTTTGCTCTCATTAGGGGGTACTTGAATTAAAACAATGTTCACAGGGGGTACACCACTGAAAAAAGGCTGATAACCCCTGTATTAGATCATAACAATAGGATATTATTGTATGATAAATGTGATGTATGATACATTTTGTGTTTTTAGTTACTATTTACACTCATCTCTCTACATCAACAATTAATTATATAGTTATTATTGATATCTTTCACAGTATTGATCCATGAAATTATGTTGATCACATACATGCTAGTGTATGATAAATATTACATTTTGGGTGTTTTGTACCTCTTCACAGTAATCTCCGGGCGCGTCTCTGCTCTCCAACATTTCACGGAATTGTTCAAAATATTTTAAAATGTATTTACGTGAGAGCCATAAAATATTTTTTTAACACTGAATACAACTTAATGTGTGCATTTTTAAGTAAGACCAACATTTTTAGGGTACAATAAGTCTTTTTTTCTTTTTACTCACATCGTTATTCTGAAGCTAATCAATAATAAATACAATCATTCTTACCATTAATGCAACTTTCTTGAACAGGTGTGGTAGAAAAACGGATGGATGGATTAAAATGCATGAGAATGTTTTATATTTTGAACGTTACTTTTAACACAGTGACTACCAGCAGAATTATTAATTACTTACCGTTTTAACTAATGTTAGCTAAGATTTATCAGAGAGCCAGATGGAGTCATCAAAAGAGCCACATTTGGCTCGAGAGCCATAGGTTCCCTACCCCTGTTTTAGAGTATTATTCCATTAGATCAGTGGTTCTCAAATGGGGGTACCCGTACCCCTGGGGGTACTTAAAGGTATGCCGAGGGTTCCATGAGATTTTTTTCAAATATTCTAAAAATAGTAACAATTCAAAAATCCTTTATAAATATATTTATTGAATAATACTTCGACAAAATATGAATGTAAGTTCATAAACTGTGAAAAGAAATGCAATAATGCAATATTCAGTGTTTACAGGTAGATTTTTTTTGTGGACATGTTCCATAAATATTGATGTTAAAGATTTATTTTTTTGTGAAGAAATGTTTAGAATTAAGTTCATGAATCCAGATGGATCTCTATTACAATCCCCAAAGATTAAGTTGATGATTACTTCTATGTGTAAAAATCTTTATTTATAATTGAATCACTTGTTTATTTTCCAACCATCCATCCATTTCCTACCGCTTATTCCCTTTCGGGGTCGCGGGGGGCGCTGGTGCCTATCTCAGCTACAATCGGGCGGAAGGTAGGGTTATTTTCCAACCAGTTTTTAGTTATTTTTATATCTTTTTTTCCAAATATTTCAAGAAAGACCACTACAAAGGAGCAGGATTTTGCACTGTTATACAATTTAATACATCAGAAACTGATGACACAGTGCTGTATTTTACTTTCGTTATCTATTTTTTTTCAACCAAAAATGCTTTGCTCTGTTTAGGGGGTACTTGAATTAAAACAATGTTCACAGGGGGTACATCACTGAAAAAAAAGGCTGAGAACCACTGTATTAGATCATAACAATAGGATATTATTTTATGATAAATGTGATGTATGATACATTTTGTGTTTTTAGTTCCTCTTTACACTCATCTCTCTACTTCAACAATTAATTATACAGTTATTATTGATATGTTTCACAGTATTGATCCATGAAATCATGTTGATCCCATACATGCTAGTGTATGATAAATATAACATTTTGGGTGTTTTGTACCTCTTCACACTCATCTCTGGGCGCGTCTCTGCTCTCCAACATTTCACAGAATTGTTCCACATTGACTGACTCTTCTCCCCGGTTGAGGCGCTCCTCCAGCCACCGGACCAGGACTCCTTCGTTACCGGCCAGGACAGATTCCCGGATGACGACACCCGAGTCGCTGATCCGTGCCGCCGCTTCTCTTAGCTTCACTTGTTCGAAGAGTACGGCCGGGCTCGGCAGTCCACCAGCGACCACGGAGACATTCTTCGGTACTCTTCCGCCTTTGCCTGCCCCGATGCCTCCGCCGCCTGTGGCCGCGGAGGCCGGGCTGTCTTCCGCCAAAGTGGGACTCTCTGTTTCTACCTCTTCGTCGTCGCCGCTGCCGCCACCGCAGCCGCTCTCTGCGTTCCCCATGACGTTCCCAGTAGAAGTAGACCAAATAATTATGTCCTGCCGGTGAACCAACAGTTGGAGAGGGTTGGTAGAGGATTGTGTGCTACACTAATAGTTTACTACCTCATTGACGTAAGCGCGTAATACGTGCTCGACTGGCACGTCGGTGCAATGTGCGCACGCGCAACCTCTCATTCGCCGGAAGTAATTGCAACGATGAAGATGTCTATTGAAGAATGTGGATAGAGGAAAAAAAATGTTAAATTATGTATTTTTATCAGTGTCGTGTGCGTGTGCAGCAGTGTTGTTGTGTTTTTATGTAGGAATTAAATCAACACCCTCGAGGCTGCTGAGCAGAAAAGAATTATCGTTGTATGACGGACAGGAAGGCAGCAAAGGTGTTTACCTGGCCATTTTAGGACAGGTGTTTGATGTACAAACCGGCATCAAACATTATGGACCAGGTGGTGCTTATCGCTTTATGGCAGGTAACCTTTGACACACACGTTGACTATATTTCAGATAGCTCATTATTTATATTAAAGGCCTACTGAAATGAGATTTTCTTATTTAAACGGGGATAGCAGGTCCATTCTATGTGTCATACTTGATCATTTCGCGATATTGCCATATTTTTGCTGAATGGATTTAGTAGAGAAAATCCACGATAAAGTTTGCAACTGTCGGTGTTAGGAGAAAAGCCCTGCCTCTACCGGAAGTCGCAGACGATGACGTCACAAGTGTGGGGGCTCCTCATATATTCACATTGTTTTTAATGGGAGCCTCCAACAAAAAGTGCTATTCGGACCGAGAAAACAACAATTTCCCCATTAATTTGAGCGAGGATGAAAGATTCGTGTTTGAGGATATTTATAGCGACGGACTAGAAAAAAAAAACGCGATTGCATTGGGACGGATTTCGATGTTTTTAGACACATTTACTAGGATAATTCTGGGAAATCCCTTACCTTTCTATTGTGTTGCTAGTGTTTTAGTGATTTAATATTACCTGATAGTCGGAGGTGTACGTCAAAGGGTGTGTTGACGCCAATGTCTCAGGGGAGTCGACGGCAGATTCATGGACGGCCCAAGCTCCGATTTTCTCCGGTAAGAAGCGACTTTTTAACCACAATTTTCTCACCGAAACTTACTGGTTGACATTTGGTCTGGATTCATGTTCGCTTGACCGCGCTCTGAACCATAGGAAATTTTCACCTCCGGGAATTTTAAACAAGGAATCACCGTGTGTTTGTGTGGCTAAAGGCTAAAGCTTCCCAACTCCATCGTTCTACTGTGACTTCTCCAATGTTAATTTAACAAATTGCAAAAGATTCAGCAACACAGATCTCCAAAATACTGTGTAATTATGCCGTTAAAGCAGACGACTTTTAGCTGTGTGTGTGCGTAGCGCTCATACTTCCTAAAAACGTGACGGCTTGCGTACACGTCCTCATTACACGACGTTTCCAAGACGTAACTCCCGGGACATTTAAAATTGTAATTTAGTAAACTAAAAAAGCCGTATTGGCATGTGTTGCAATGGTAATATTTCATCATTGATACATAAACTATCAGACTGCGTGGTGGGTAGTAGTGGGTTTCAGTAGGCCTTTAACATCAAAGTATTTGTGTAAACAGTGTGATCAAATTAGTAATAAATACTTGTTTCCATGCAGGGAAGGATTCTTCACTGGCTTTCATCACTGGAGATTTTACAGAAAATAATCTAATAGATGACGTTTCTACTTTGTCACCTTTGGAGGTCGTCGCCTTGTTTGACTGGTTGGCCTTTTATCGGAGGACTTACAGTCCTGTAGGTGTGTACTTCTGTATCTCGAGACTGTTGAGTTGAGTTCGTGTTTATTTGGAACATGCATGCATACAACATGGTACATCACAATTTCCAGTTTCTATATTCAACATGTTCGAAAAGGAGTAGGAAGATGCACAGTTTATTTACAAACCCCGTTTCCATGAGTTGGGAAATTGTGTTAGATGTAAATATAAACGGAATACAATGATTTGCAAATCATTTTCAACCCATATTCAGTTGAATATGCTACAAAAACAACATATTTGATGTCCAAACTGATAAACATTTTTTTTTTTGCAAATAATCATTAACTTTAGAATTTGATGCCAGCAACATGTGACAAAAAAGTTGGGAAAGGTGGCAATAAATACTGATAAAGTTGAGGAATGCTCATCAAACACTTATTTGGAACATCCCACAGGTGTGCAGGCTAATTGGGAACAGGTGGGTGCCATGATTGGGTATAAAAGCAGCTTCTGTGAAATGCTCAGGCATTCACAAACAAGGACTGGGCGAAGGTGACCACTTTGTGAACAAATACGTGAGCAAATAGTCAAACAGTTTAAGAACAACATTTCTCAATGGTCTATTGCGAGGAATTTAGGAATTTCACCATCTACAGTCCGTTACACCATCAAATGGTTCAGAGAATCTGGAGAAATCACTGAACATAAGCGATGATATAACGGACATTCGTTCCCTCAGGCGGTACTGCATAAAAAAGTGACATCTGTGTGTAAAGGATATCACCACATGGGCTCAGGAACACTTCAGAAAACCACTGAAAGTAACTACAGTTGGTCGCTACATCTGTAAGTGCAAGTTAAAGCTCTACTATGCAAAGCCAAAGCCATTTATCAACGACATCCAGAATTGCGCTGGCTTCTCTGGGCCCGAGCTCAGCTAAGATGGACTGCTGCAATGTGGAAAAGTTTTCTGTGGTCTGACAAGTCCCCATTTAAAAAAAAAAAATGGAAACGATGAACGTCGTGTTCTCTGGACCAAAGAGGAAAAGAACCATCAGGACTGTTGTAGGTGCAAAGTTGAAAAGCCCGCATGTGTGATGGTATGGGCGTGTATTAGTGCCCAAGGCATGGGTAACTTACACATCTGTGAAGGCACCATTAATGCTGAAAGGTACATACAGGTTTTGGAGCAACATATGTTGCCATCAAAGCAACGTTATCATGGACGCCCTTGCTTATTTCAGCAAGACAATACCAAGTCACTTGTTACAACAGCGTGGCTTCATAGTAAAAGAGTGTGGGTACTAGACTGGCCTGCTTGTAGTCCAGACCTGTCTCCCATTGAAAATGTGTGGCGCATTATGAAGCCTAAAATACCACAACGGAGACCCCGGACTGTTGAACAACTTAAGCTGTACATAAAACAAGAATGGGAAATAATTCCACCTGAAAAGCTTCAAAAATGTGTCCCCTCATTTCCCAAAGGTTTATTGAGTGTTGTTAAAAGAAAAGGTGATGTAACACAGTGGTGAACATGCCCTTTCCCAACTACTTTGTCACGTGATGCAGCCATGAAATTCTGAGTTAATTATTATTTGCAAAAAAAAACAAAGTTTATGAGTTTGAACATCAAATATCTTGTCTTTGTAGCATATTCAACTGAATATAGGTTGAAAAGGATTTGCAAATCATTGTATTCCGTTTATATTTACATCTAACACAATTTCCCAACTCATATGGAAACGGGGTTTGTAATTCTACCCCTTTTCCTTTACATCGCAGTTGCTAAAACTTGTGTCGGATTGATTGATTCATTGAAACTTTTATTAGTAGATTGCACAGTACAGTACATATTCCGTACAATTGACCACTAAATGGTAACACCCGAATAGCTTTTTCAACTTGTTTAAGTCGGGGTCCACGTTAATATATTCATGGTTCACTTCCTGTTCTCAATTTATTCACAATATACTCCCTAAGTAATAACAAAAATAAATTAATAATAAGTGAAGTAAGTTGTTTCATATGGTGAGATAAGTAAAAATTATCTAGAAAATGAATGGACGGATTAAATCACTTCAGAATGTTTATCATATGCAAACTCCACACAGAAAGATCCTGAGCGCAGGATTGAACCTAGGACCTTCGTATTGTGAGGCAGATGCACTAACCCCTCTTACACTGTGCTGCCCGCAGGAAATACTTTGAATTTTTAATTGATATTGCTACACCACTGTCCTGTGTTTGTCTGATTGATTTGATTGAAACTTTTATTAATAGATTGCACAGTTCAGTACATATTCCGTCTGACTATAATTGTAATCAAAAATGGTTATTCAATGATCTCCAAATTTTATATCTGTATCAGCATTGATATTTAAAGAAAAGCCATTAACCTGTTTAGATCATACCATTGATTGATTGAAACTTTTATTAGTAGATTGCACAGTTCAGTACATATTCCGTACAATTGACCACTAAATGGTAACACCCGAATACGTTTTTCAACTTGTTTAAATCGGGGTCCACGTAAATCAATTCATGGTAATATCGTCCAAAACAAACACCAGAAAAATAAATGTTTCAACCATATTACAACACAAAGTATTGATTTAGATATTAAAATAGTAAATTAAGTAAACCTAATAAGGAAATAATACAATTGTAAATGACAATGTTACCTAATACGTCAGCAGCTAGATTAGGAGCCTTTGTAACCCGTTTTTAAAATGGTTTTATCATTTATAGCCTAATAAAATATTTTTTATATATCATTATTGCAGTAGCCTGCAGTATACATCATGACGATAGATTTTCTCCATATGATTTGTGCCAGAGCTTCATTCACAGTGCCAGAATAAAGTCAGACCAGTTTCCAGTGAGGGTTGGATTCCGCCACGGCTGCCCTTCTGTCACTGATTCTGTTCATAACTGTTATGGACATCATTTGTAGGCTCAGTCAGGGCGTTGAGGTGATCTTATTTGGTGGCTGCAGGATGAGGTCACTGCTTTTTAAAGATGATGTGGTCCTGCTGGCTTCACCTGACCGTGATATTCAGCTCTTGCTGATCGCTTTGCATTGGAGTTTCAAGCGACTGGGATGAAAATCAGCACATCTGAATCATAGTTCTCGC